>NC_034415.1:18870670-19170670 GCF_002078875.1 Numida meleagris | reverse complement strand
GGCTCTCCATACAAATTCAGGTTTACTTGCAATTTAAAATTTCAGACAGCACAATCATTGTAATTCTTGTGAGAAAACACACGAAGTTCAATTTCAGAACAAATTTATATGCATCACGATTAAATCACAGCACAAAACACATCCTCAGAGCTTTTAGTGGAAGTGTGCACCTCTCATTTGTTGGTTACCGTTTTGATTTGTGGTCCCCACAGTGAGGTGGGGGAAATCAAAAAATTCCAGCCATCTAGTAATAGTTTAATCCTCTTTTGGGCCCACAGCAAGATTAAAGCCATAAGAGAACTCCAACACAAGCAGTTCCTGATAATCTGCAAAACAATTTAAAGCACTTTTGTCTAATCTCCCTGTTTGTATTTATTAACCACAGTGCCGTGATTACTGATATCTCCAATGTTAATAAAATGGTGAAGAAAGTTCATTCATCAACAAAAACTCATGGACAATATGAGAAAAAAAAATAGCAGCTAAACTAAATTAATACATCATTACCAACATCTGCATCTTAAATATGTACTTTGAAAATTTTACAATCACCATAAAACAAATACTGTTATAACAACTTTAGTTTTCCACTTCCTTCTAAAATACGTAATCTGTAGGGCTTTTTAGAAATGATCCTCTACTTCAAAAATGGCTGCTTGCTTACTATTTTCTATTTTCAGCTATATCTCTCAGCATTATATAGCACTTTAAACTGCTTTCAGTGGTTTAACAGTTATTCATTAATCTTCCAACCTGTGACACAATACATAATACACTTCTTCTAATCAAAGGGAGGCTTCCCAGCACCTGAGTCCAGCGCAGTTCAATTCCAGACAAGCCAGCACTCATATGAATGATGCCTGGCAAACAGGGATTGTGCTACATGGCCTCCAAACCAAGACGTGTGATTTGATACAACCAAAGCCAACAAACACAGCCCTGTACTGGCAGCTGTAACGATTCACATCTGTCTTTGATAGACAAGCACGGCAGAACTCTTAACTCTGCTGAGGTAAGAGGGCTGAGCTCTAACCTGCTCAGTTACTAGCATCATTATGACAATTAGATGCATGCATATAGTCAAGCATGGAGATGAAGAAAAACTATAAATACATATATTTTTTAAATCAAATCTATTTAAGATCAGCTAAGCAAATTATATTTAAATTCATATTCATCCATACTCTTCTAGGAAGCCGTGATCATAATTTTCATAAAAGAGCACTTAAGTCCACATCAGATACGTGAAATAGATTTGCAAACACGGAGCTTCATGCCAGCTGAAGCATGCAAAAATAGAAGATGCACAGAGTAATTAAACAGACTTGGTATTAAAAGTTGGCCACCATTACTTCAAGAAGCATCCCTCTTCTCAAAAATATTTGTAATTAATTTAAACAAGAAGAGGATTATTAGCAAAAACAAGACTGAAGACATTCAGCGCATGTTGATAAACTTTCTTGACTGGAGGTGAGAAAACAGGAATGTGCAGCTGCTGGCTGCAGCTCTGTGGCCAGGACCTCCAAAAATGATCAGCTGTAAAAGCGACTCACTTGCTGCTACCCAAATGTTGGGTCAAGCAGACAAAAAAAGGCTACTGCAAAAGAACAAAGGTTGTGAAAAGGGTCTGCAGAGGCTGCTCAGGGGCAAAGTTGTCTTGTATTTATATTTGCTAGAAAGGTGTAAAGAGTGTCAACCCATTCTCACAACTCTATTTTTGGAGCTGCATACATTGCCTGCTTTCCCCTAAGGAAACATCATCTCAAAGTCTTCTATAGGGCAGATGTTGTTGCTACAGCAACTCAAAGCTAGTGGGAGCAGACCCAGAACCAATGACCCAGGTCTGTGGAGAAGAGGCCTCATCCTGTCCCCATCTGGGAGGTGCACTCCGGGTGCCCCTGCCTCCTGCTGGGGAGCTCCGCTTGGATTTCCCATGGTGTCACCACCTTAAAGTGAGCCCTTCCAAGTACTTGTAAATCAATGGACTCTGAAGCAGGTTGTTTTTTTCCCTTAATCTCATAAAATTAATTGCATGCCTCAAAACTTCCATTATGAAGTAGAATTTTGATCAATCAAATTCAAATGAAGTTTTGTCTGTTTATATGGAGAAACCACGACATTCATAAATTATTTAGCTATTCCTTTCAAAGTAGTAGTGATGGTTCTAACCACACATTTTTTTTCTGGATATCCCATGAGTAACTCTTCATTCATTTCCAGGTGGCAGGCAGTATTAACAACAGATGTTAGACAACATTAGATCTTATACTCAATATGTCATATTGAGTACAAAATCTAATCAAACATCTTAACAGCTACATTTAAAGAAACTGGAATCCAAATCAATATTCTCTATTAGTGTACTTCTTACTGCTCATTTTTTAAATGTCTCTGGGATCCCTACAACTATAATTTTAGAAGTTCTCCTTTGCCCTGAGCTCTGTGCGACATTATACCTGTCCAGGTTTTTCTAGCTGTGGCTTGCACAACTCAAAACTGCATTATATTTAAGAGGTAGGCATGAGAAAAAAACGGATGGAGGGGAGAAGGACTGAAGCAAACAGTGTCTGCACATTTATATCAGCAAGATCAAACGTAGCTGTGATTTTACTGCCACACATTTTCATTTTCAGTAAGAAATCAGGGTACTGCAGCTGTTGATAGATCTGTTCCCCACCACCACTCTGCTTTTAAAAGCAATTGTTTGCAGTAGTTTTGCACTCATATGCCAGACAAGTATTCTCACCCAAGTTTATGTTGCGTATACTCTCTCTGTGAGCAGAAAAAAAAAAGTAAAAGGAGAAAGAACTATTCTGAAATATCAACCCAAAACTTTTGGCTATTCTAGTTCTAAACAACCTTGAAAACAAATCGTAAAACATGGAAGCAATACAGGCACTTACCTAGTGGTTGCACATAATTAGACCTACACCAGAAAGCCATTTATGTTACGCCTGACATGTCAAAGAACAAAGAGTCCCTGAGAGCAGATTCATTCCCACAAAGAGTTTTTGTTGGCAGCTGCCATTGAGAAAGAATGGCAGATTTATGGTGTCGTAAATATTCAGTGTTCCCCCATAACATTTGCATGACACCAGTTCATCAGTCAGATGCTACCTGGGGCTCAACAGTCCATCTTTCTGGAAGAATGAATGAGTATAGCTGAGCACGTACCCCCACAGATTAACACATGTAGCATGTGCAGTATCAGCATTGTTCTGAAAGGCAATTTCTTTAAAAAGATGAAACCACAGATCTTCATATCTAATAGCAACCAGTTCTCCTTTAGCTTCCTACCACCCAAACCAACCACTGGTTACTGCCCTACTGATGCCACACTGTCACTCAGCCCCATGTAAGTACGAATGGTCTGACGGCCCTTTGTTTGTAGATGGACTTTCAGAACTCCTTCCGTGCAATCCTCCTAAAAACATGGGATCCCTCACTAGTTCACAGTGTCCCACCGCTGGAGCTGAATTTCTCCAGGAACACTGAGTCACAAGAGACAACTGTCAGTGTGTGGGGAAAGGGTGCCGGCAGCAGAGAGCAGGTACGGGCAGGTGCTACACTCTGATCAGCAAAGCACTAGAGAAGTAGTTGCCTGCACGAAGCTGAATTGCGCACACACACACACAAAGGATTTCCAGGAGAACAATGAGACAGGATGCTGTCTTACCTGCTCAACAATGTGATCAGAGCTCTCCCATTCCTGGAGTCTTCATTCATTTACCCCTTCCACCCATTCTTAAAAGGAAATGATTTCATCAAATTTCAACTCTCTGAATTATTTAGGAAAACAATTCCAGACAGAGCACCAGAGAGCAGCCTGCCAATATCTCTATCTCCAGCCATTCATCAGTCCTGTCAAGAGCTTGTGAGCTACACGGCCATGCTCCTCACAGCACGCTACTGAAGGGTAAACAAACTATAATTAACTTAACACAAAATATCACCAAGAACACCTCACTAAGCTTATACAGTTAAGTGGGATAAATGTGTGAATATATTTGGAGCTAACAGTGCCATCACCTGAGGAAAAATGTTCAGCAAAGTATCTACCATCACAGGCAGCACTACAAAATATGTCAAGCTATAACTGATAACATTCATATTCTGTCCTTACCAATGTGAGCTTATTCTAACAGCTACTTCTTATTCTGCATACGCTCAGAAGAAGAAAAATAGCAGATAGAATGAAAAAAATGGAAAACTGTTACTGTTAATTTTACTATTCACTGAAATACCATTTAAATAAACACTGTCTAGCAGAGAAACTTTCATGTGTAAACAGTAAAAAAGTAATGATTAAAAAACTATACAAGGTTACGTGAGAAACTGAAGCATTACAGAGCACTGAACTGACACCAGAAAACTGAAATTAAATTTTGCATCTTGGACAATCTGCTGTAACTTCAGTAATCTATTTCCTACAGAAAGGTTCTGATCCTGCATATTTTTAGCGACAGGTAAAACACAGTAAGCCAAAGAATTTAGTCGTACGCTCAAATTGCACACACCTCCACCGCAAACACACTAACATTATTTTTATGTCCAGTGCAATCAGAAGTAAGCAATCATTTTAAGAAATACTTTGCCCTTTGCCTGCGGATCTAACAATGTCCCCTCCTTCCTTTTCACCTTTTGGCTTGCCTGGGCCACATTGAGTGAAGAGGAATTGTCTAGAGCCACATCTACAAAGGTTGCTCTGGAAGTAATGCCTTCTATTTATTTCCATGGAAAATACAACCGATACAAAGAGCACAATAACACTATTTAATAGAGCACATTCTCAGCTACAAAACACTCTTTTTCAACACGGTCACCACCATTAGCAGTGCATTTTCGTCAGCAATGAACAAGAGCCTGCATGATGCTCTCATAAAAACCTGCACCAGTGGAGGTAACCCACTGTCACCACTGCTGAAACGCACCGCCCACCACCTCACTGTGCTCACATCCACTGTTTGGTCTCCATAAACATTCAGCAAGCATCAATGAATGTCAAAGTGTGTCATTTTTTCGGCATGGAGGAATTCAATGTCACACCTTTGCTCCACATGCACTTCTATGTCAGATGCCATTTAGTCAGACTGTGTTTGGCCAACATATCAAAATCCATAAACTTACTTGCCATAACTTGAGCTGGCACTGTGCTGCGCCCCATGCCCTGCTTCAGCCCAGACAGTGTTAACAGCACACTGATGTTTGGTTGGTGCTAAGTTGCACACTTAGGCCAGGCTGCACTGCTTAGCAGGGCAGAGCTGCTGGCAACATGGTGCGGAGCGGGAGACAGCCGCATTGCGAGCTGCACAGGGCCGCATGCTGCCCATGGGCCGGACATGCCCATGTTAAACACTGCATTTACTAAAAGAAAAAAAAATAATTTGACATTTAAAGGTTTGATAAATCAGTTTTCCTTTAATTAGGGAACTCCTAAAGTTTGTTTAGATCAAGCATAATTTCTTAAACTACAACCCTAGCATTTTATAGGTGTTATGATACAGTCAAGAGGGATAATTTAATTCCATAACAATTAATACAATAAGTGCAATAGCTCTGCATTCTTTGATATTTTCAGCTTCTTTAATAGAATTAATGCTTATATTAAAAGGCAATGAATTAAGTTATCAAAGTAACACCTTTTCATATAAACCTTTACTGCTCCTGTTTACCATGATAGTAATGAGCACGATAGTCTCTACAATCCCAGAATTCTAGTGCTAGGAATTACATGTTCACACTGAATTTTTTGTGACTTAGCTGTCTTCATCTAATATCAATATTTTGTACTTGGACGTAATTAAGATTAGGGGAACCATTCTTAGAAAACTATTTCATTCCATTAGGCAAATTTTCTCACTACAATATGAAAACTGTCAACTACTTAATTAGCACACCTACTTCTCCCAAGCCTCTAAGTGCATCTCAGCTATGCTTTATGATGGCCCAAGGACAAGAAATAAAAAAGAAACCACAACACATCAATTATGTCTCTACTCAATTGTAGAACTATTTTAAAATGTGTGAACAGTTAAGACAAAATTGAAAAATTACCATAATAGGCTTTTGACACTTCCCTGCTTAAGCAAAAATTAATTCTATCTCCCTGTTTTTAATACAAAGCCTTTATAATTTTGCTAATCTCAAGTTCCCACAAGCGGGAACACAATACTTTCAAGTACAAGAGTATGAGGCTTGGCATCTTCTCTTTTTAGTTATGCAGTTTATTTGATGGAAGTCTAAACCGCTAAGCCTCCCTTTGTGCTTGATATAAGCCATCCTCAGTGGAAATACAAGTTAATTTAAGTGAAATGAAGTTTTAGGAAGAATGAATTCTTTTGCACAGAAAGCTTCACTAAAGGAAACCTTTCTTAAAGCAGCATCTGTTTCCTGAGCTGCTCTAGAACCTGTAATAAAAGATAAACTAAAAAGAAGTAAAATTTATGAAAGTTATTTTCCCTTGTGAACATCATAAATGTAAAAAACAGGCTAATGGAAAACCTCATTTATCATTTTCCTACATGCTTTCAGTTTCATCTTGCATTACGCATGAAGAAGCTTTATCAGCGTAACGAATTAGTGCGTTCTAAGCATAACAACTTTCTCTTTTATTAGCAGTGATTATTACTATGCTTACTGCTTATGCTACAAAGTAAATCAGATATATTGCTGGCAAACACTTCCAGATACAATAAGGTGTGTGGATCACATACTAAATTTACAGAGTTATTTCATAATTTTCTTTACCCTTCACCACAGTTCATATATTTGTACATCGGATACTATACTGCAGCAGCACATGGTGTGTTATGATGCCTACAAATCTATTAAGGTCACAGAAAGCCTGTGCATATATTTAGTCTATTCCCATGTGAGTCAGAAGTATATTATTTGCATACCATTACGCACTGAAAACCTATTCAGTTATCCCCACTGGAGACAACTCTCCACAGTGACCTAAATAGTATTCACTTTCCCAATATTTGAAAGAACAGCAAATAAATGAGACCTAGTGCATAAATCCAAAAACACTCAGAACATCTAAGAATTTGGGCTTATGAATGACCAATGAAAGAATGACAAGAAAAGTAAATTATAAGCTTAACAGAGAAGGACTACAATGCTGAGAGTGAAAATGACTGGAGAGAGAATTTTCGTATAAAAGCTCTGATGTTACCGAAGCTTATTACAAGCACAAAGGTGAGCAAAGAGCCTCAAATCACAGAACTCACTTAAAAATAACTTCCCTACATTGTCAGCCACAGCAGCAGTTCTAATATCAGCTGCCCAAAACAGAGCAAGATGGGTATTGATATTTTATCTGTAGCACTGTTCAATAATTCGCAGGATGTTAACAGCTGAGACCCCTGGGACACACACATATTGCTCCTCCCTTAACGGCTGCAATATCATGCATACCTCTCAATAATCACAAACGTGTACTAACATGCAGTTACTGTCCTCCTAATTTATATTCCCCTATAATTTAAGTATTTTGATTAAACATCTAATAACTCTACTCACTCACCTTTTTTTTTTTTTTGTCATTCCTCCTGACCCCAATATAGCCACAACAAGGGGAGAATACAAACAAAGCATCAATGCAGAAAGTCAGGACAGATTAACATAACAGTCCTTTATGGCTCTTATCTACAAATAAAATCTCTCACTGTTAACTTTATTTTGCTTTTTGCCAACATGCTATATGAAGTTTACTTTAAGCTGTAAGCAATTTTGAACCTGTCTCTTTCTGTAAAGCTCTAAGCATATCTACAGCACAGTACAAACAATAACCACTGTCTTAAAATCATGGCTGTGGGCAGGCTGTAAAGTGCAATAAAAGGCAATCATGGCATGATCAAGACCAAAGCCAAGATAAAATGTACGAAGATCAATATAATATATTGAAAGGTTTGTGCATACTGGATCTTGAAACACATGCCTGATTCAGGTGGAAAATATATAAGTTATTTTTCTGCATGTTTCTTAGAGTTTATGGTCACACAGCTACTAATGACCATCCAGATGCAGTTACCTGTAGTTCAGATGAATAAGCCACAAAGTCACACAGCACTCTCAGATGCCTGACATGTTACAGTCACTTCCTGAACCTCTCCCTTCATTTTAAATCTTCAATAATGCTCTAGAAGTAAATTATTTCAGAAACTATGTCTTGAAGAAGCTGCAGCTCCAACATGGCACCTGTAACAGTTATAGCTACTTCAGTGCCTGGGTATCTTTTCATATATTCTTAATAGTACATCTGCCAGTTCTGTATGCTGGTCATATGAAAGTGATGTCTCATAAGCCCAATAAATTAAATGAATGACACTACATTCACACATAATGCCTCATATTACCAGTATTCTCCAGCGCAAACTGAGCACTCCCATGATATGCACAAAAGCCTTGAATTTATTTCCATTTCTACTTTCAGAGTAACAATTAGTTTCTCTCTCTCTCACCTACTCAGGAGAAATACAGACAAACATTTTCAAGGAATATAACATACGCTTTACCAATTTTGGCCTATACCACCTATTTTAGATGGCTTCAGAAATTCTGTAGTCAAGTCAGGCTGAAACATGTCTTGCAATACTTATGGCAAGAAAAAACAATCATCCTCCATCTCCAGTGCCCCTGGGCAGCTGGGCCAGGTCATGGCAAAATCACCCCTCCCTGGCTTACAGAAAATGTTCAGTGCTGTACTTCCACCAGGAAACAGTTAAAAGCAAGAACCCCACATCTGCCTGTCAGGTGCCTCATGCAAGCTACCTTTTCAGCACATTTAGTCATTCAATCCATTGTATCAGCTGTAATTGGAAGAATTTAATACTACTTTCAGTTCCCCTGTAATGCTCGGTCAGCAACAAAAAACCTAATGCTTTCTCTCTGGCTCTAACAAGCAGTGTTGTGTGCAGACAAAAGAAGAATTCCCCATGCATGAATATTTTGGTAGTCAATCCTTATGGAAATGTAGTTCCTCGTAATTACTGCTAAATTTTTAAGATTTAGAAAACAGCAACTGAAAGGAAAATAATTCCAAAATAGTTATCTTTATCGTGTCTTGAATACTGAGAGATTCCACCTAATGCTTCAACTTAAGAGATAAAGAAGCAAAAATTCTCAAGCCTGTGGTTGAGAAAGACCACTCTTTTAATGGGAAGAGGGAAGAAAAGAGACTGCTTTACAGGGTCTCAGCTTCCAGAGGTTCTCCCATCATGTTCAGATGAAAAATGTAACAAAACAGAGGTAGCTGTGCCTTGCCTGTAAAAAGCAGATCATCACTGATTTATGCTAACTCCATATCATTATATCCTGTGATCAGGAAGAACGGATGAGAATAACAGCAGCACATCAAAAAAAGCGTACCTCAATTTTTTTTTTTTTTTTTTTTTTTTTTTTTTTTTTTTACAGAAATACTTTATGCTGCACTTAAGAAATATCCTTTGTTTCAGGAGCATTATGACATTGCTTATGAGACCTCTGACTGAGGGTAAAAAGACTGCCAACCCTGTTTGAGTGTACCAATGGCTTACACAGAGGGTACTGAATATCATCACCGGTGCAGCAGTAATTGTAGATGAAGAACTGTCTGAAAATGTTGTTTGTTAAATGCTTTGCCATTAAAGATCTGTAACAGTTATAATTAAGTCAAGAATGTGTTTCGTGATTTCTTGGAATGAGTCAGAGAAACAGGGGACTATTCCATTACTTATTTTGTTATTTATTAATAGAAAATAGTACTAGTAGAATAATTACACACACAATTTAATGGTACACATCACACACATTGTATGGCTCACATACACAGAGCACAACTCTGCTACTCTTAATTTTTTTAATCAGCCTTTACATTAGAAAAAGCACTGGGGAGTAAACATCCAAGCACCTATGTGCACCACGCTGCACAGTGCTGGCAGGAATGTCTTTGCTGCCCTGTGACATATTAGCTTTGGTGGCTGGCAAAAATGTGCAGTAACAGCTTCTGACAGAAGATTTGCTTTGCTCCTTCTGCTCCAAAGTAGCATTAAATGGAGCCAAAACAAATTTAAATAATTTCTAACTTATGCAACAGTGAGAGAAATTTAATTCACATTATATATCTCATCAGGGGAAGAAAAAGCAAGTTCTTATTTACTAGATAACATCCAGTTATGATTCCACTTCAGACCACTTCCATGAGAGTTGTAAAATGCAGGCAAACTACCACTCAGTTACAGAATTCACAAACTTATTAAATGTAGAAGAGAAAGAGAATTACCCCCAAAATCAGAGTAAGACACATTATCTTCTAACTTCAACACACCCCAAGAGCCCTAGGATGAAGGGCTGGTTCAGCTAAAGGTGTCAGCACAGCTGGACTTGGTTCTGCACAAGAATGGAGTCAGAACAGCCAAGCCCTGAAGGGAGCTCGGGTCAGCTGGTGAGGAAGAAGGCATCCACAGACTTTCCTGACATGCATCAGAAACAGCTTTTTTCATCTCTAGTCCACTACAGACAGACATGAATGTTATCAGAACACGTTGCTGTTCTTGGTGTACCCTGAAAAGTCCACAGGAAGTGGCAGTGATAGGAGCGTGGCATCATATTAAGTATGCTGCTGGTACTGCTCCAAATTGTAAAAGTAAAACCTGAGCCAGGCGGGTGTCCCAGTGTGACACAACACGGTGCGAGGCCTTTGCCTAGCTAATGAAATGGATTCAAGGTCTCCCTGTGTTGAGTAACCCCATATTTCATTAAAATGAAATTGGATTTTGAATCTTTAATAAAAAAAATTAGATTTTTTTAATCATCATCCTCCCCAAAAATCAGTCCTCAGAAAGAAAAGCTTTCCTGAGAAGACCTGTGACTGCCCTAAAAAAAAAAACACCAGCAACTGCACCTTCTGATGAAATGTCGCATTTCATCTCTGACATCATCCAGCTGGATACGGTGACCAGGGTTTTACAAAAGCAAGCTATGCTTTGAACTTATTTTTAAACATATCTACAGGGATGGATTTTCAGAGAACATATAAATAGCAGAGTCTAAAACTTTACACATCCAGACTGACATATCTAAGTATCACAAGGTGCTTTTGAAACCTGTAGCTTGTAAAGACACAGTAAAAAGTATCAATTATCAAAGTACGTTAAAACTTTTTAAGAAATTATTATCCACCTTGCATGCTTGACTGCAGTTTTGAACATCCCTCACAGTTTCCACAAAGCACAGACAGGAACCAAGGCTCCAACAACAGGGCAGGCTCAGGCCAAGTGCGAGGCCCCTCCCTGGAACACAACAACTGCTGAAGTGCAGCGATGGGGTACGGGCAAGGCACCAGTGCAACCCCAGAGTGCTAAAGTTATGCTCTAAGGACAATGTATTCCATGTAATGGGTTAATTTCACAAAAACAGTGAAAACAATTTAAATTCACGTCTGTGAATATATTTATGATTCAGATCTAAAATTGTTGTATTATAGGTAAATAAAAATACTTCAAAAATGTATACATGTTGCTTTCTATTCTCCTAATATTGTTTCAACAATTTCTGCCAAATGTTGCTATAGAAAATCTCTCCCAATTAAACCAGCATGAAACAGTAGTAACACTGATGAATGCAATAAACTAACACTGCTCTACTACGTGAGAACGAGGTCCCAAGAATGAATAAACACTAAATTCCAAGCCAAAAGGAATTTTTAGCAAACTATGTATGGAACCCCAGAAACTATGGAAACTTAGACCTTCTTGGAAGACTCAATACAAAACTGCAATCATCTTTGATGACCATCAGCCTGTGTGTCTGTAAATCCGAAGATTCCTTTCCCACCTTTTTTCTTGAATTTCTTATTTCATTTCCCTTCTTGTGGGCCTCAGTCAATATCTTCAGGCTGGACTTGATGGGGCAAGTCCCTAACGTCCTTTGAGTCTAAACTGAGTGAAGCTAATGGTACAGTTCCAAAGGGTGCTCACATGTTTTGCTCAACTGGGATGTTTAATAGAAAGGCACAGGCTGCTCAGAGAGGTTATGGAGTCTACATCTCTGGATGCCTACCCGTGCGACCTGCTGTACAGAACCTGCTTTAGCAGGGGCACTGGACTCAATGATTATCTCTAGAGGTCCCTTCCAACCCCTACAATTCTGTGACTCCACGATCAATGCAACATGCTCTCACAGTTATCTCCTGAGATTACAAAAGGCATTTTCCATTGAGGTTTCTACAGAGAGAGGCTACAGCAATGCACTGGTTAAAAACACTATAAAACAAACTTAAACATATGCCAACAAAAGGAAATTCAACCTAATTTCATTGGGAAATCTTCACGACATTTTCTCATACATTCCCCCACATGAGAAAACATCCAGGAACCCTTTATTTTAAGTACATCTGGAACTGTAAGCCAGGGCAATTTTTAAGTAAATTGTGCAATCCCTGCCAAGAATAAGAAGTTGGTTTCCTGAAATACCATCCTGTTTTAACTGCATATTAATTTATCTGCTTAATATCTTGCCATGGACTATAACAAATATATATACAAGCTGATTCTACTCTGAATTTGCTGTTTCATTTTGTTTTCAATTATAACGTGGGGAAATCTGGCATTTATCCACAGAAATATGCCTTTCATCAATAAATAATTCTTCCATCAGTATGACACCTGTAACAATTTAAATCTCTTCAATATCCTAAATCTCAGTTAGGCAAAATATATTACTGCATAGTGACATTCATAGCATGAGCACTGTCACTGAAGTTAAGTACTTTTATTAAAATACCATGCTGAATTGGAGGCCCAGTAATGAATATCCTTAATGATATATGAAAACAATCTTCTCAAATGCAGTTTCACTTATTCTTTCAATAGACCTGTTTGCACCAAAGACAAATGCAGAATTACTTTTTTTCTCCTGATTTTGGCCTTACTTTTCATAAACTCTTGCTATGTAGCAGCATTGCATGCATTACACAAATAAGTGCAGTACACAAATAAGCCTATTTAAAAAAGCTACCCTATGTGGGCATTCATCTGAAAGCTTAACTTTTCCCATTTTTGAAGTAAATATTAATGATTATATTCCCAACCAAGTACTGGTATTTTTTTTTTTTTTTAACTTCAGTTAAATATGCACATTTTTCCTTTTTTTCTTCCAAAACGGAGACAACTATTTTATCTACAAATGTAGAACACAGAACAGCCTGGGTTGAAAAGGACCATAATGATCACCTAGTTCCAACCCCCCTGCTGTGGGCAGGGCCACCAACCACTAGACCAGGCTGCCCAGAGCCACATCCAGCCTGGTCTTGAATGCCTCCAGGGATGGGGCATCCACAACCTCCTTGGGCAACCTGTTCCAGTGCCTCACCACCCTCTGTGTGAAAAACTTCCTTCTAATATCTAACCCAGACCTCCCCTGTCTTAGCTTAAAACCATTCCCCCTTGTACTGTCACTATCTATCCCCATAAACAGTCATAGCCCCTCTTGTTTATACACTCCCTTTAAATACTGGAAGGCCACAATGAGGTCTCCCCGGAGCCTTCTCTTCTCCAAACTAAACAAGCCCAGTTCCCTCAACCTTTCTTCACAGTAGAGGTGCTCCAGCCCTCTAATCATCTTAGTGGCCCTCCTCTGAACTCATTCCAAGAGCTCCATGTCTTGTCAACGAGACCAAGCGGTCTTGGACAAACAGTCCATTTTGGTGTAAGTCTAAAAGTGGCTTAAATGTTACTATTTGTTTTCATTCTACTCTTTAATTTCTTTTCTTCACATTTGTCTTTTTAAGTAACCATGGTCTAAACAACTAGACATTTAACATTTGTCTGAGAATTGGAACTGGGAATTTTATGGGGTTTTCATTCTCTAATAATTACTAGTACCATAAAGTTTAAGATCAAACTCCAAGTCAGATTCTTGTTTTCCTTTCATTAAGTATTTTAGAATGTAATAAGTCTGATTTTTTCTTGTGAAATTGACAGATCAGAAATCACAAAACTAATTTCTCTTGGCGAGTATAATATTTTTTAAAATACCAGACATTAAGTACTGAAGAGAATTTAGAAATCACATGTAAATATCCAAGGAAACTGTGTAGGGTCTTACTAATGTTCAAGAGCATAAATTAACAGTGAAATTTGGATAAAATTAGTGGCCATGTTAGCTGCTACATAACTAAAACACTCCTTGGCATTATACGGATTTAGGATAACTGTCTGTCCTTGGGAAATTTTAATATGTATTTATGCCATAATATAAATCCCAACTTATGCAACAGAATCATTTTCAATCTTCACTGCTGTTTCTAGCTAGTGATAAAATATAGACAGGTTAACATGGAAAAAAAGGTCCAGAATTAATATAGTGATTAATTTCAGATAAAGATTAACACCACAAACAGATTTCACTGTTTTTACTCATGTTATTTTTTTCCCTCTCTTATACTTTTGAAGTAAAAAAGAAATATTTGTTCTTATAAACTGAACATGGTCCTTGCATTATGTTCCAATCATCAAAGGTCCCTCGGAAGCAATACATTATAAACTTAGAAATGCTAATTCACTCACACACTGGTGGAGAATATGCTTAGCCAACCGCAGCACCTAGAGGCTCAGAAAGGGCAGCAATGACAAATAAAACCAGGAGATGATGCCTGATTCCTGACATGATAGCTAAATAATGGTCATTTTATTCTGTTTCTTTACATCGAAAACATATCCAGCTATGTTAGGACTGACTTGCTGCTTCATGTGGACCATAGCCCACATCACTGGCAAATTTTTTACAGCAAACAGACAAGAATATATAAAAGCACATTTTTGCCTTTCCACAGTGTAATATTCTATTATTGCAGTATAATACACAGTAGCTAAATGAACCCTTCCTGGTTATTACCCACCTAATGTTGTAAAAATATTACTATGACATTTCATCTGGTCAACCATCTTAAAAGGTTAATTCTGTTTCCTATTTGAGATTTTTCTCTAGGTGAGATGTTCTGTGCAGTTTCTATTTACTGATTCCAAACAACCCCCAAACTGTTTCATTGCTCACTCTCACTGTTAAGAACATATTGACTGGCTGCCTGCTCTGCTGTTTAATTCATTTATGCTGAGAGTCAGGCATGAAGACAGAATTTTAAATGTGACATTTGCGGGCTGTTGGGTCATTTGAAGCCCTGACAACACCAGGGAGCTTCTGACATACAAACTGGTCCTGATTTCCAATCTTCCATGTTCTGAACACATCAGATATTCTTCCCAGAGGTGCAGGTTTCAGCCAAAAGTTTTTAAATCCCTTGTGCTTATATCTTACAGAAAAGACCTGTACGCTTAAAAGTTTTAAAATAGAGCTTGTGCTTCCTTTAAGATAAAACCAGCACTGCCTGCAGCATGCAACACAACTGCTCATAAACATCAACTGACAAAGGTATTTGGAAAGATCTACAATAGTAATTATTACTAACAGGATTTTGTAAGCAACTTTGATGTTTGATGGACTTTCATTTCTTACTGTTGATTCTCCTGTTCAGAACCAGCTCAGGATGACATCACAGCTTTATTTAACATTGCATATCTGGCTTATTACTATCCTGATCAATATCAGCTCCAGGTTTCCAGGATGGAAGTTTTCATTGTCTCAAAACAGTTGGTGGACTATACCATTTTGTCTCCCATTGGGAACTGTCATAATGTTCCCCAGCTTTCAGGTCAATCTTTCACCATATACCTGATTACTTGAAAGATTCCATACTGCTGAGATACTATTAGGAAAGCAGTAACCTGACCTATTCATTCCTAAACTAGGGAAATCAAAATTATCCATCCCTGAAGCAGGACTGGCATCTACAAAGTTCAAAAATAAAATTCTGAGGGAAAATTCCAAATGACTGCAACAGAACAGGTCTTTCTGCTTTCTTTAAAACACCACCAAGAACAGAGATGCTAAGTCTCAATATTCAGGTTTTACAGTATATGACAAGTTTTATGGATGTTACTTAGTCATTGGTCTTTCCACAAAGTAGGCAGAGCCCACTGTGGCTAACAGCCAGCAATTGGGCTTCAGAAGAAAGACATATGAATATAGGCTGGGCATCCCATCTATCAGCAGGATGGACTGAATGTCAAACCTTGAACTTTGAGAAAAGAGCAAGAAGGGATTACAGAATCTTCTGCAGAGGAAAGATCTCTTCCTCCTTCTTGCCATAAGTTAACTAAAATTAGACATGCTATAATTAAAAACATAGCCTGCTTTCCAATTCCAGCCCCAGCGTCCCCATCATCCCTCATTTGAGTATCTGAATCAATGGAAAAGCATTGATTTTAAGTAAGGACACAATAGGTACAATCTAGGCAAAATCTCAATCTCTGTTTTCTGTTGTGTAAAACAAAAAGCAAACAAAGGCCTATGCAAAGCAGAAAGTATGATGACACTGCTGTAGTTGGAAGCAGAAATACTGCTAACACCTCATTCAGAAGGGGACATCATTTTCCCCTCTCAATTCTTCATGACAATTCCACAACAGTGATTCTATAGTTTGTGGAGTAGGAATATGATTTGGGAAAATATACAAATTAGACAAAATTTGTGAATTTTTTTCTTTAACATCAGTACATACAACAATTTTAACAGTAACCTCTGAAGTGACAACTGTGTCATGCAGCAAGTTATCATTTCATTGCCATGTTCTGAATAAGCCTTTTATAATTTAATGGTTGTCATCTAAACAAGAGTATGTTGTTTTTACATACTTCCAGCATGAGCACATTGATTCTGCATGACCTAGAAAAGCAGTTTAAATATTACAGATGTTGCTTATTCTCAAAGAAATTCCTCAAAATAGAAAGGCTTACCTGGTGTATTATCTGAGCTACAGGAAGTTGATCAGCATATTTTAGTGGTTCTGTTGCCAATTCATCCTTTGGCAGCCTGGGAAGAAATGAAGTTAACATTTATCAAAGTCAAAAAAATGTTTACTAAATGAAATTACTGAAATTTAAGAGTTTTGAGTATATCACTTCTAAAAGTTTGGTATCTGGGATATAGTTTTGCTTAAAATGAAGCAAAAGCGTATTCTTACATAGCTAAGTGAAATACTAAGTTTACTATAAACTAATGTTAATATCATTGTGGATTTTTTTTCCCCCAACAAAAGCCCATAAACCACCAATTTAGTGGCAGAAACCCATGAAAATCTCTCAATTTAGTATTAAATGAACAAAGTGTTGGTGAAAACTGGATTGAAAATCCCACAGGCAAGAAGTCTTATGAGTTTACAAAACAGATTCATCACTGTTAACAACACAATATTCTTCGCTCAACCCTGCCAACATAACTCAAATACGACCATCTCAAAAGGCAAGAGGGATCATTTACTCTTTCTGCTTTTCCTGCAAGAGCGTATCAGTATCCAGCTGATGACTTAAACACAAACATTCCTGCATTAGAGAGCAGAGTAACATGTATTATTGATTTCAAACAAGTCAGAGAACATCAACTTGAGGAGCAGAATACCTCACCAACAAAATGCATCATATATCTCTAAGTTTCAAACAAACTGCAGCTACACCTGAAAATGCAAAATCCATATGCATTTTCTCAAAAGAATATTTAAATGAGAGTGAAAGAGTACAAAAACATGTTTTAAACCCCTTAATCATAGCGCTTTCTTCAACTGAGACCACACAGCATTTGCTACATTTTCAAAATATTCAAGGTTTTCTTTGGTTCTTTTAAAGAGTTCTGAACATGGGAATTTCAGCATATGAGAAGCAACGAAGGAAAAGTGATCTCTACAAAATGAAGACCTTCCTACAAAATTAAATCAGAATTACTTTCAGACAAAAACTGTGGCCAAGACGCTATTTTCCAAGCTCACATTACTAACTTATACTAATTTAATTCACAACTGATATGTGGGCTTGCAGGGTTATTTTACCTGCAGACTGGCTGCCAGGCACAAGACAGAAACTACAGACTGTCTCTGCAATGATAAGAGAAAACTGTAAATGCACATCTCTTCCCTTTTCAATTTCTGCATTTCTGCTGTGGTTTGGAGTGCTTTTAAGTGCTGCATAAGAGGTTGAATGAAGGAAAATTAAATAAGCAAGCTGTTAACTACTGAATTTGGTCTACTGAAAAAGCTGGTTTACTTACAGGGTTTTTACAGGGGACCATTAATGGCAATGATGAATTTGTACTCACAAACCGCCACTTTCCAAACTTCAGTAGTAACGACTGGTGCTCTAAGAAGGTCACCACTGGACAAACTAATTATTCATTTCACTGTTTTCTGTTGAAATACCAGTAAAAACTATCACCATTTCTGAAAATATTTTCCAATTCTTTATTTCTTTCTGCATCCAGCTGTTTTCTTCATAAAGTAGTCACATCTTTTTTGAGCTGTTTTAAAACAGTTTCAAGTTCTCTGCCGGTTCAGTTGACTGGTGGTGGCATTAATTCTTTCTAAAAAGCAACTTTTTTTCTTTTTTCTTTCCTCCCAATTAAAAAAAACACATAACAACTGCAGATGTAATCCAGAAAATACATGGTACGAAATAAATTCCTTTTTTAATCCAGCATGAGACATACCGCTGCCTATTTAGTTATCCACATTTGACAAGAATTTGAGATGACTTCTTTTCCAGTGGGAGCTTGTTAGTTGATACAATACCCTGATTTATGGATACCAGTTACATAGATTCATTTCCTAGCCACAGTCCTATATATAAAAACATTGTACACAGAACATAATATTCATTAATATCTTGAGTACTTATTTCTGCAGCTTTTACAAGGACAATGCAGAACTGGGGAAAAAACTGCATCTCAAATGCCAAAACTGAAGATTTGAAGCTGCAAGTAACCGCTAAAATTATTCTAAACTGAATGTTAGCAGGAAATAAAAATCCTTCTCTGCTCTATCAAGGACTTTGAACATTTGGCAATGTTTTCTGTCTAGACAGAGTCAGCACCCTTTGCATAGTCAAACAACCTCCTCGTCAACTGCAGAAAAAGACCTTTCTTTAAATGTCAATGGATTAAAAAGAGAAAAATTATCAAGATAATTTTGAGCCTTAGGAAGCTTTACTGAAAAAATAGGGAGAAAGGGAAGAATAGTATAAACTACACATTTTAAAGTAAATTTAGATTTACATTGCAATTAGGCTGATGAATATTTCAAGAAAGATTTTTTATTTTTTTTCTAATCTATTTTCTGAAAAAAATACATCAAGCCAATTGAACTACACTACATTGTATATTATATACTAACTACAAGATTTAGATAGATGAATTATTATATATGCACACATGTATACATACGTACACTAATTACACACTCTCACAGAGGTAATTCAGAAGAATTCAGAACTGTTCTCTCCAAAGTTCTTCTGTACTCAGTGATTTGCTAGCTGTCAAGACAACAAAAGAGCTTTGGTTCTTCTCTCCTGCCTCCTCAACCGGACGAGTGTGTATCTCAATCTTTAATATTAAACTGCATACATTAAAGCATGGAAGCTCAAAAAAGTGACAAAAAAGCTGTATGAAATATTGCCAAAGAATGTCCTTTACTTGGAGCAAGTCATTAACTTGAGCTAGCAGGTATGATAAAGCACTGTATCAATAAACTTTGGGCATTTGGGGTTACGGCTAAGGTGCAAGAATAACTCACAGTAAACGGTATTTGTAAATTTGACAATAGTAGTATAGTATTCATTATTATGATGTTGCAGTGCTATCATCTAAAGTTACAGCAGGGCACTTTGTCAAGAGAATGAACAGACCACCGCCTCACCTCCTAGCACCAAATGCTCAGCTCACTCTAAGAAAAATCAGCTGTGAAGAGGATATGCAGATCACTGAGCAACCAAAAACATCAAGTTATCACTGACCATAAATTAATTTTTTGGGAGACCTATATTTATAAGCACGTATAAGCCAAATACAGCTATCAGAGCATAAAACCCCCTGGAAGTAGACACATTTACTACATTTTAAATAGTCTTTTTAATAAGATAGAACAGAGACAGCTCACTGCCAGTAAGATCAAGCAACACCATGTACCTCCCTTCCCCCAAGCAGGAGCTGTATCCAAAACTGGTTACTTTAGGTACATATATGGCCTGAGCCATGTGCAAACATTGAGAAAGCACTAGTCGTAGTGAGGAAAACTTGCATCAGAGACCATGCTGACAGATAAACACCACAGAACTGCAACACAACATATACATCTGTCTAATTTACAAGCACAGAACAGTTTCACACTCCATCAAGAAAATTACATTAGTTAATGTGGTCAGCTTTGCAATCAAAGTAAAAAAAGCAACATAATTAGGATGGTCGGTATAGAGTAGAAAGAATTACGTGAAAACTTACTGCAAAACTGCTACTTCATCTTACACAAGCCCCACTATTGCTGGGCCTCATAGGCTGGATGAATTGCCTGTAAAAACCAATCCTCTTCTAAAAGGCATAAAGGATAGAAAGGCCATAACTAGAAAGGAGGAAAAGGTCAACACAGAGGATGTTCTATTTCCTCCTGTGTTTTGTAGGGTGGAGGAAGAACAGGTCAGGAAATATCCATTGCAATCTTTCTGACCTTGCTTTTCTCTTTCAGAGGGACACAAGGAAGGTGAAGTTGCTTACTTTGCTTACAGAATTTCCAGATGCTTGGGATTGCATTCATTTTTGCTAAAAAAAAAAATAACAGTTATGCCAGGAAAAAAAATACAAGAAGTCATCTCAGTGGATGGAATTTGTGCTCAAATCACATGAGGTAATTTGAGGCTGTAATTTCACAAAATCATTTGACCTCACTATTTACTTCATTGATATTTGACACTTAAACCTTCATAAAATTATGAGCTAATTTGTTGTAATACATATTTCTTTGTATGCTCAATGTCTTTCAAAATGATTCTACTACAAAAACAAAAGTCATCTTTCATGAATTAATTTTCCAGTGAGAAATGCTCCTTTCTGTCTCAATTGAGCATGACAGCAGAGTGCTGCCAACAGTGGCAAAGCAAGCTAACACAGCAGCATATCAGCATATACTGCATCACGCCTGACAGCTGGTAAGCAAAGCATAAGGAGATCTTGATTTTCAGGGAGAAGACTAGAAAGAAACACAAAATCAGAAAAGAAGTGAGAAGCAGTAAGAGACAGCAGAAGAGAAGGATCCTGAAAACTTCAATTTGGAAGTTATTTTTATACTGCCGCTGTGAGTGCTCTTAGATGGAGGAAAGTAAGCGTGAAACAGAAACTGTGGAAAGTGAATCTAAATCCAGTAAAATGTGTCAAGATATTTAGTGAAAAACCTTATTTGTTATTTATATTTACATGCTCTTTCTTGTGGGAAAATTCCTGAGAGAGTCATCGCATGCTGAAATACAAATCCTTACTATCAAGAAGTGGCATATTTTGCCACAAGTGCTATGGTCTGCTACGCAGAAGAGCTGCAATGGCTTTAGGGCATAGATATATTTTATCTCATGCAAGTATTGTAAAAATACAAGAAAAAAAGAGCAGCATGTGATCACTACCTGGTTTGCTCATGGCAGAAATGTGCTGTTAGGACACTTCAGGAGAGAGAAAAGACTTGATAATTGGGACAAACTGTACAATGCAGCCATGAAGCCTGGCTCCCTGGGCAATGTAAACATTCATTAATTACATGAGGCAGTAGGGCTAAGGCCTATGCAGTCTCTAGATATGCTGGTTTGAAAAGAGCACATTCTTTCCACGCATAAGACGCATGCACAGGTAACACTGCAGCTCTTTGAAACTACTGATCCTGAAAGGTAAGTCCTAACACATACTTCTTTCAGAAACTACACAAGATCAAAGTCACAGTGATAAGCCAGGGTAAAGAAAAGAGGCTATCAGCAACAAAAATACATTAAGGAAGAAGAGTCTTGCACAGCTCGTGAACTGCAGCATTGTTTGTTTAATAGATAACTTCTGAAAACTGTGAATGAAGGTATTGCAACAGCTTGTCCCACTTCTAAAAGTGGCTTGAAAGTAGAAATGCTGCAACTGATCAGACAGTCAACATGTCACCAAAGGATGCAAATAACACAGCAGCGGCCTAAATTAGACAACCCAAGCTAAAAGGCTGAAATTATTAATCTAAGTCCATGTATAGCACTGATAGCTTTATTGACTGTAAATACACAAACGTGCTTGCATCTAGCAATAAAAAGAAAACAAAACACCAAAGCTTTATGTACCACATCAGAAAAAGTTATTAGGTTTCCTATTAGAGGGAGACTGAAATGGGCTATGTCAGGTTTGAGTGAATGGTTTTTAAAATTGGCCATTAAGAAATTCATCTACCATAGCCATACTACAGAAGATTAAGAATTAGACCTTGGATCAATGCCAGGTACTTGATCTACCTGCTAACTCCTAACTTCATGTGTATTTAAGAATAAGGTACATTTAACCAACAGATGCACTAAACTACAGGGAAAATGCCAGAAGAGAACATTGTTAATTCTGCTATTCCTTAAAAAAAAAAAAAAAAAAAGTGCAAATAAATTCTTTTCTTCTCTTTTTAAGGGCATGCAAGATTTAACTAGAGGCATGCCCACCATACTGATAGTCACATACAGGAGAAGCAAACACTCAAAAGTAATCATCATCCCAGGGAATTTCTTCACAAAGTGTCTATATGGTATCAATTGCTCCTATTAAATAATCAAAATAAGCCTTTTGACTGTTTAACAGAACATTCAATGTACACTTAGTTGTCACCACTTTTCCTCAGAAGTGTATGGATGTCCCCCTCTAAGAATCTGATATGCCTAATAATGCAAACAGTTTCACTCACTTCTACCGTACAGAGCTCTGGTTAGCCAGAGAGCTGGCAGCTTACCTAGTGTGACTTTGCATGAACGTCTAGAAGAACGCTAACGCACACCTTTTGCAGTTCATTACTGTGAAGTCTGAAAGTCATGTCCTTCAATGGATGAGTTACTGCATATTTAAAGATGAAGAGAAAGAGATACGTCTACAGTGGAAATATGCAGGTATTTCACAATCACAGCCAAGCACACCAAGATCCTTGAGTAGATGAATGCAGTAACCTGCACTTGTTTGCAGAAACTAATCCAGCCAGCAGGTAGCCTACTCTGGCTTAAAAAGAAAAATGAACAATGTAACGTGAAAAAAAAAGAATGAAAAAAATGATCTCTGGTGCAATGAAAAACTAAATCAATGTTAGGCACAACTAGATTTATTATCTGGATAAGGAAACGGTATTGCTGACTTTTACTGAAAAGAAAAAACATTTTACTTCAGTAAACTTACTTAACTCGACCGTTACTTGGCCTCATTTGTGTAGAACAAAGAAGCAAAGCATCTCATTGTTTGGAAATGCAAATACTTTCTGCAATCTGTTCATTTCTTTCAAATAAGCATCAATAATTTTGACCCAAACTAGTTGTACAGATTTAATCCTGAAGTCTCTGAGCGCTCAGTGATTTCTGTTGGATGCTATCATAAAAGGTCTGTTAGCATTTCCAGAATCTGCCAGACATATTTCAGCTTTAATCTGTTGCTTCATAAACTGTATAAAACTAGACTGTAATAAATGGTTCCTCTGCCTTTCTGTGATCCAGATATAATTTCTCATCTGAAGAACCTCAAGTGATTAACTTCTGTCAAGCTACGTATACTTAACCAACCCAAGATCCTAAAAAGAGGTGATGGAAATCTGTATTGCGTTTTAGCCAAATACACAGGTTGACCAATACTTCCTCTTCACTTTTCTGGCCAATGACTTTTGTTAAAATACATTTAGACACTGCAGGAACTCTCTGTTCTTCGTGCTCCTATTTTTACACTTAGGCAAGACACAGGAAAGGAATTTAGAAGAATATTAGCTTAACTAAGCAGAACTGACTTTGCTGCTACTGGAAAACACATGACCTGGAGGGCTTATTCTGTTATCTCAAATATTCCACATTTTAGGTAAATTAGAAAATCTCTCTTGAATTAATTTAAACTTCAACATGATGATGCTGCTGAAGCACAAAGTGCTAATAAAAAATTGGCGATAAAAAGATCAGGTAAGTCTCTCCTCTATCGTTGAAAATCACCATTTGAGACCACAGCCAAAAGTAGCTACTCCTTGCTTTACTTAAATTCACCCCTACAGCATGCAGGGTTTGTGGGGGAGAAAAGAGAACAAGAGTCTCCATGAAATTTCCTGAACTCAGGCCACATTAGACAGACGAGTCTAGCAATATCAGAGGAGCTTTTACCGATGGTCCAAACCAGCCAGAAAAGACTATCTCCCACCTAGCTGAGCAAGTGTTTGCTTTTGTTAGAAGTGTGGTTTTGCTATTCATAGCAACTGAGGCTCTAACAACACCTGCCAGTGCATGAAACATCAGAAAAATTAGCAGGAAGATATTTTTAAAACAAACAATTAACATGGGAGCATGCCAGCACAGCAATTCCATTATTAAATGGCCATCACAGTTAAATTCATATTTTGTTTCATTTCACTGTTCCTTTCTGCATATGTTTAAATTAAACAGAATGTATCTGCATTTGTCTAAATTGTTACGCTTTTCGACAAGCACTTTCTAAAATGTGCAGGGTTTTTAAGTCCCAATATTTCTACACCTACAGCATGTATTTCTGTTTTTTCAGTTCATGAGTCATGTCATGTACCAACCACCTATAATTTCTAATGGGAATATTTAGTTCACTACAAGAATCTGTCAAAGTAGCAGTGGCAACGTCTGTTTTCTGTCTGATGTTATCATCAGACCTTCTTCTACCATACTCCCTGCAGTTCAAGCTCTTAAAAATAAAGAATTAAGAAATTAATTAAGGAATTAAAGAAATATTATTTTTAAGGAGCTTTTGGAGATCATTTAAGTTAGACCTCCCAACACCAGATCAGGTCAGTTGCAGCTTCATCTAGCTGCCTTCAAAACCTCACCAACCTCTCCACGTAACGTGCTCTAGGACTACTCCATCCTCTTCAAAAAAACATTTATCCTAAGGATAAACCCAAACCTTCCAAGCTGCAACCTACAGCCAATATCCCTTGGTTAGAGGAGAGTTTACCTTAAGCATCTCCGTAACTGCATTTCAAACTGCAGTAGTTTGCCACTACAATTCCTGTCTTTACAAGTCGAAGTAAGCCCAGATCTCTCAATCACCTTTCAAGGCTGGGCGTGCAAGGTCCTCACCATCTCGGCCCAACCTCTACTGACCCCTGGACCTCAGCACCTTTCTTGAAGGGGAAGGCCAAAAGCCAGACAGTATTTCAGGTGGGACTCCACCAGCGCTGATCAAGGAGAAACAATAGTAACATTGCTCAGTCTGCTAACAATCTCATGTACCTTAGCAGGCAGTTTGCCTTACTGATAATGACCCTCTGCTGTTGGTTTCTATGCAACTTTGTGTCCACCACAGCCTTCAGACCCTTTAGAGAAGGGCTGCTAATCAGCCTGCCAGCTTATAGCCTCTGCAAACAACAAAAAAAGGAACTTAAACATTTCTACATAGAAAAGAGCATATACTGATACCAATAATAGACTAAGTTTAAACACGCTATATCCTGGGCACTCAGAATATTCATCTTAAAAATTACAGTTCTGGGGTTTCAGGAAGTGATTTGCTGCCTAATCAACTCTCCCCTAGACACTAAATGTTGCTTTTTATCTCTTTGGATACAGCATCATCAGTAACACATTTGTACAAAGCAGAAAACAGAGATACACCACGGACAGCAAAACAATACACTACGTAACTTAACCATTTTCTCTTCTTTCACCAGTTGGGTTTCCTCCTTTGTTCCTCTCTCTGCAGCTGGCTCTGAGCAGCCACGGCAGAACTGAGCAGTGTTCCAAATCAGCCGACTGCCAGCAGAAAATGCTTTAGAAGACCCAATGGCTCTCCTGTCACCACACGTGTCTAGGTAACAGTATATTAAGCACATTAGAGGGCTTTTCTTCACATTAGCTTCACAGAACACATACAGCTTTTTTTGTCTAATCTTCTAGAGCATTATTTCCTTTTTGTTTTTACAGGCAGCTTGTATCATTTTTGTCTTGATTTTGGTTCTGTTAATGGTTATAGTTAAGTTAATAACTTCTTGGTTTGGTTTTGTTAATGGCAGATGAAACCTTAAGTTCAAACCCTAACACATAGCTACATTACATTCTTTGAAGTCAAGGTACTGCAGGCTGTTGAGTCTGCTGATGTTGAACAAGGAACTGATGACTGTGTGACCTGAAAGCAGACAACCTTTTACTTTACATTGGTATTTCATGATCTGCATTTGCATCCTCCCTTATTCTAGTATACTAGCGTTCTAGTATTAGGACCAGAAAGGACTCAGCTCCTGTCAACCACAGACCACTGTATAGACCACTGTATATTAACCAGAGCACAATATATTAAGTTAATTGATTTGACAAACTTTGCAGCTAGAATTATTTTGGTGTTCTACTCCCAGGAACAGAAGCAGCAGCAGCGAGACAAGCCACTTGTCAAGGCAAGCCACTAAATCCAAGGTGTATGGGACAGAGATAGGGACACTATCTCCTTCCAGTCAATTCCGTGCTGTAGTACCAGTGTCTGCCAGATATACTCACACAAGAGAGATGCCTGGACTTGCAAGTTAACCTTGGCTGCAAAGCTGAACAGCAGGCTGGAAAACCCAGGCTTCTAATGTTCCTAGGTGGTTTCTAATCCAAATACCTGACACAAAATCCAGCATCTCAGGCACCTGCCAAATCCAGTTTTCTGGTTACCCCACTCTCCTCTTGCTGGGAAAAGACAGATCCAGTAGTTCTGAGCATACCACAAGCTATAAGCTCCCTTTCACTTTGCAGTCCTCAAGGGACAAGGCTACAGCAGGAACCGAAGCAGGTCTGAGTGAGCTACAACCATACCCCTCCTCATCTTTCCTTCTCAGTTACCTTAAATTTTCTGTAGTGTTTTACTTGGTTTACTAAAACACCAAAGGGCTAAAAACATTTCATACAAAAATTTTTCTTTTAAAAGAAATCTCAGGTTTTTTTCCATACCCATGTTTATATGAATTCTAGTTTATAAAAATCTTGGAATGGTCTTAATCATCAACATTGTATATACTAAGCAATGTCACATAATCATCCAAGATTTTCTTCACAAAATAATTCAGCAAAACCTAGTTGTATGAGATGTTAGGTTCCTAAAAAATTAAGCAGCACATTTTTCAAGAATATCTACATAGGTTGGTCCTTGCACAGTGTAAAATAAGTAAATAAATACTTGTCAGCAGAATTATTATGCTAACAAAAGTGTCTTCTGAAGACCGACATTAAATAGTGATTTGTGAAAATTGGACTTTAACTTCAAAATCAAACCTTCAGTATTCAGATAGAATATTTTCTCCAGCCACCCATCTCCCTGGCCGTGCCTGTGTCCAGCAAGGTTTATCAACCTAATCTCAGCAGTTGGTTCTTCCATTACCTAAAAGTTACTCCCTGCTAGTGTTTACAGTCTACAGAGTAGATACTACCAGAAACAGACTGCATATAGCAGAAAACATCACAATACCAGCCTGTCACAAATTAAAAACTTCAACCTCTCCAGACACCTTATGTAAAAGAACAAAGCCCTCAATGCTGCTCAGGTCCTTCACAATACACGTGTGTGTACACACACATATACATAAAGAGGGCAAACATGAAATTGAGGTAAGAATTAAGTTTCTTGGTTCATTTAGTACAGATAATGAGGCCAGACTTCTCCTTCACCATCTGCATATGGAATAACTAGCAGTTACAGAAACAATGGAACCACTCCAACTGCACAGTAATATGCTCAGGAAAAAAAATCCAAAGGGAGGAAAGCACAAACACAAACAAGAGCCAAAAGAAGTTTTGCACACTACATATTATCAAATATATGGCAAAAGTAAAGAGTTCACATTTTGTCATGCAGTCTTTAACTTGCTATCTTTATGTTTTGTGGAAAACAAACTAGATATCTAAATGAGCAGTTTTCTCTCTTATGTTTTCATTAATGTTCAGTCTATTTGTCACCAAAATTGTTAGACTTCTTTGAACACAAGCACCATGATGGCAGGTCGGCATCTTTCTTCTGTACATTCATCCCTTAGGTGCGGTGGATTAACACTCACAGCCAGGACTCCCACATATTACTTCAATACAAGTAACCAACACAATAGGCACCACTTTTTTCAGTATGAATATCGAAGTCCTTTCATATATAAAATCCTTCTACTTCACTCATAATACAAATACAAATTCTACTCTAATTTTGGAATTAATAAAAGCCAAAAGCATACCTTGTCAATTGAATATGTTGGTTCCCTACCACAAGAAAACTAAGGAAAAAAAAATACTGTCTGCATTTTAAATACAACATCTCTGCTGCAATTTTTTCTGTCTGCACTACAGAGGCTATACATTCTAATAAAATCTTATTGTAAAACTTAAGAGTATGTGTTTATGATTTGTAACTAGCGTATGCAATGGCTGTTGGTCAATTGAGATTTCATGGGCACAGGCTAGATATGCAGCGTTTTATGTCACGTATTGCTGGGTTTACTTTTTATACTTAAATGTGTCCCTGCCTTATTTACTAAGAAAAAAAGCCCACAACAACAACAGCAAAACAAACTTCCATCACATTTATAGGGGCTAGGACAAATGCAGCAAAACACCCATCTTAAATGATATTTCAGTCACTTTGAAATGAAAAATTTCCATTTCGGTAAATACACGGCACTGAAAAGTACTCAACTTTCACCACAGAGCTGCAGTCATCATCTTACTACAGAGCCCTGGACTGAAACATGATAATAAAGCACTTATGAACACACTGCACTCGTTGTGAAAGAAAGGCCCGAAAGAAAGATGTAAGTGGGGAAAACAGCACCACAGAAGAACACTTGCTGTCTCACACTGACTGCTAAGCAGCTGACAACATGTTCACTGCAGCACTCTCCCAGGAGTGCAGGCAGCAGGGGCTGCCTCAGCACCACGGCAGGGCCACGATGCCATCACCTTCTCGGAGAGCTGGCAGCCTGGGGTCTGCTGGGAAGCCATATGAACTCTGATAAAATATGACTTAGACAAAAATCAACAGTGCTGATAGCTCTCCATAAGTGGAAGGCCCCAGGAATTTCTGCTTATCTCAAGAATGTGCTTTTTTAGAATTTAAATACTTCTGCTAATGGTTTGCAGCTATAAAAAGCTGTTGACCAACTACCGTCCAGCTTATCTTTAGCAAAGCCACCATTTGATAAGAGTGCTTTTCAGCAGGAAGGAGGAGGAAGAGAAAACCTAGTAAAAGACTGAATTATGGAGAGATTATTGTCTAAATTCAACACAATGGTATAGCTAGTACAACATGAATTGATAATGTCATATTATAATCACGTCCAGAAGTACAATGGAAGTGTGTTTCCAGGTTTGAGTGTTTTTTTTCTATTGTTCATTGTCATTTTAAACATTATATGTTTAAAGCATAATAGAGCCACTGATCTAATAAACATAGCACAATGACCATTGCAGACTAGCTGTATACATTGTATCTCAAAGGTGAATTTCTACTGGAGTTTTATACAGTAATTATTCAGGAGAATAAATTGATGGTGTGGTATTTTAACTTACCATCTGAAACTTGTTTTTCTTGTAAATATACAATTGTATGTATATGATATTGCTGTAGAGGAAAGCAAATCCAAAGTGCAACTGGCCGAGGATAAATCATAATGGGAGAGACTCCGAGGGCCAGGCACGGTACAGCTGACTGCCTGGAAAGGCCCTCGAAGGACATCAGCAGCCCTTCTGCCAGAACAGAAACACTGCAAGCTTTTCCACTTCTTCTGCAGGTCACCACCTCAGCTCTGAGCACAGGATCCCGCTGCCAGCCTACGCTACCCAAAAGGCAGATACACACATCTCAGCAAAGAACAGAACTCACCTTTTCTTGCATGTGGAAGGAGAAGCCTATGACGCTCTTAATAACTAATGTACATAATTACAAAGGTAAAAATGAAGACTGCGTTCTAATTTAGTAAAAGACACATTTCCCCCAAGCTTACTAATCTGGCAAGAAGTATTTTGCAAGGTGATTTATTTGCTTGCACCACCTAGTGGGATTGAGTTTCATCTGACAAAAATGCAGGGTTCAGCTGTGCTCCTGCCTCGTGACACCAGTGACAGACCACATTTCTCACAACGTGCTCAGTATCTCAAGCCTGCGTGACCCACCACAGCACCACACTTCTGGGTTTCCACACATGTGCAACAGCATGGTACAAAAAAGTGCTAGAAAACCATTCCTGTTTTACTTGTGCTAAACATGTTCAGCAGGAACTTAACTGAGTGATCATAGAAAACTACTTCACAATGTAATGTTTATGAGTTTTCTGACCTGAAGTGCACATCAATACAATAAAAATCTCAATGCCCTAGCAGAGTGAGTTGCGTGATAATAAGGCCTCATACAGTAATTTGATTCTGCAGAGCTTTTGGATCAGACCTCTGGCAGAGGTGGGCACACTGAGCAAAGTGCTCTGGCTGCAGGAAAGATCTGGGAGCAGCAACCACCTGCAATGGCTCCGAGTGCAGCAGCAACTGAGCCCCCGTGCTGCTCCAGTGCTAAGTTGGCCCCTTCTTAACACACTGCTCTGACACAGAACTTGCACCACTTGAAGCCCAGCCACACTAGACTTTACCAGTTTAAGTTCCTACTTCAACGTAGACATATATTTTTAATCTCTGGCTCTTCAGAAACAATGCTGATTTGAACCAGAAGAACAGAAGAAACAGACACCAGTCAAGAACTGCACTGACACAGGCAAAGCCCCAGGGCACAGTACGGCCTGGATAGCTGGGTACCACTTGCACCATGCCAGCATATTGTAACACATGCAGCAACCAAGCAGGTGCTAACACAGACCTGAAGACAAGAAGTGAGTCAGACAGCATTTTAAAGAAAGGATAAAGTATTTTTTGTTTCTTTTGTTGTATTTTATCTTTTAGAATGCTTCAATATTCACACTCTTTCAAGATGGAACATTAAAGTGCATGTTCCACTTTCAAAGTTTTCTTATTTACTTAAGGTTTCAATGTGGACTACTGTGTGAGGACTAACATCAAATTTCAGATTTAATAGCTGCACTGGAAGCAGAAAAGAAATGATGCTTGCAATCATTTGATATTCACCCACATAACGTCTAATTCTGCCCAACTGTGAAGCAATATATAGGCAAAATACTAGGCTTAATACCCAGTGAATTGAATGAACTGCATTTAAAAAGACAAAAATCAAAGCACAGCATGCAAATTAAAGAGGACAGGTTCAGACACAAAAGCATGGGAAAGTGACTGTGCAGACTACATAAACCTGTTTCATACAGGACACCGCCCCGTGCAACTTACCAACATTGTCCATTCATGAAATTCTACTGCCCAAGAACTTTAAAGCTGCCTTTGCCAATCCTCTGGCAAATGGAGTGTTATACAGTCAGCTGACCTAACAAAATCCCACAGAGAACTCATGGTATTTCTACTGCGGGACCACTTCCATCAGGCAAACTTTCCGTCTAACTGCTGTTTGTATCAGGAGAGGCATTCTTAAAGCCTCTTCAACCACACAGGTTAACACTGTAGCCTTAACCTCTGTTGTGAAGAAAATAAGCAGAAGTATCTCATCCAACTGTCACCTGTTTTTCACGAAATTCACAAAAATGTCTCTTTAACAGAGTCTAATGGATTCCAATGCTAAAACTTCATCAATAACAGTCCTCTTATTTTTATTTTAAGGACAACCAGCTGCTGATTGGTGATTTTGAAGGGATAAAAGCAGAGTATTAATCATGTTTGCCTTAAAATTTCATTTTCATTTTTTAATGCTTTATCAAATGGCCCTCACATTTTCTGTTACATTTCTCCACTATTTACTTAGCTTCTGTCTAAAGCCCTGGTGGTTGCTATGGTAACTCTGCTTTTTTTTCCCCCCACTGTTCATGCAGGTTTTCATCAAACCCAATGATTTTTTTTTTAATCTTATCTGCTCTATAACAATAGTTCCTTGACTAAAGTGCTGTATAGTGCACTAGATGAGAATCTGGCTATTTCACACTCGTAACTGGAAAAAAAAACAACTTACACTTTACTACTTTTTGAAAACTAGCAATTGAAGCTTTTTTTTTTTTCTTAAATGTCTGCGTACATTTACTTACTTATTTTAATCTGAATACTATTCACATAAAATACACTAATTCAGGGACTAGTATAAGTAGGATAAAGCAATTTTTAAAAACCAGTAACGTTCAAGAAACAAGAGAACTTGTGAGGCAACTTACTATAACAAGTTGGTTTTTGGCATCTTGATTTTTTTTGAAAGAAAACTGGTCACTGTTGTTTTAAGTAGATTAGGCAGGACACAAACAAAATGAGCATTGAGAGACTTTTTCTTTCTGCAATTCCTAAATGTGCTTAAGTGCTATGCTACCACTGCAGACCAACATCAGTTCAAATCACTCTGTCATATAGGAAATGTTTCCTGTCACTTTCAGAAAATATCTCTTCACATTAGAACATAGTCTGTTATCACGTTGGTCTAGAACCTACACGAAACAAACTGCATATGCCAGTAAACAGATGAAGTACATGGTAAGGCTTGAGCTCAATTGAGCTCCAAATTCTTTTCACTCAGATTCTATTTTTAAATTTATTTTTCCATGATTATATAAGTTCAGGGCTAAATTCTTCGTTTTGTTTTTTTCTTGAGGTTTTGCTTTTCCTTGAATGCACAGGAGATGCTCTTTTGCTGTTTCTTATAGGACAATGTCATATTTTTCTGCTTCACATAGGAAGTACCTCTCATGAGTGTTTACCCCTCTACTCATGAAATGTAACTCAAATACAACTATTCAGACAAATCCTGGGCTGATTAAACTACAAAAGATTTATTCAATGTACATGACTGAGCATTAAAACTATAAATCCACACCAAGCTATTAATAATAAACAGATTAACTACCTCACTCATTCATTAATTTCTGAAAGTAGCATTCCTCTTTTAAGTTTTACTCCAATGTGGACATCTGGCCCCTGACATTGCTCCTGAATGTATACAGACAGTGCCGTGCTGGAGACAGCTGGGTCCAGTTGATGAGCAGGCTATGAAAATGACCTCTTGTAAGCAATGGCTCTTAACCTTGCTGCCCTCTCTCTGTTGAGCTGAGCTTGGTTTGACCAAAACTGCTTCTTCAGTCCATCCCATCATCCCCCAGCCACCCTCAAAGCTGACTCTCGCAACCCAACCCTTACAAAACCTCTGGCAGCTTACCAGTGTCACCCTTTGCTGTCTCGCTCTCTTGGCCATCTTTTTAAACCAAATGATACCTCCCTGTGAAACACACCCAGTTGCACAGCTAGAGCATCAAACCAGTTCTGCATTTGACATCTGGAGAAGCAGAGCGCTGCAGACGTGCTCAATATGTAATGCAGGACTCCAATTAGCCTCCTTAGTTACCACACTTCTGCAGCTCCATAACTCTGGGCCATGCACTTATCATTTATTTTTTTTAAATATGCCTAAGAACCAAGTTAGGAAGGAAGTTTCTATCCCCTTTGGAACACCAACATAGCTGCAGACTTTGGAAGCTGCAACAGAGCTGAAAACCAGAATAATTTGCCTTTAATACTGCTGTCCTCTTTAAGCACTATCAAAAAATACTAGCAAAATATATGAAGGATTTACAAACTAAGAAAGTTACTACATCAAAGAATTCAGCACTAAGAACAATTTTGCATTAGTTTCTTTGGGGATTGGTTGCATTCAATACTCATTTGCCCAAAAAACAACAATTAGTCTTTTTGTCACAGAATATGGATAGGAACATTATCCTTCATTTCATCTTTTAAAAACAAAACAGTTCATGCAGTTTGTTTTTTGACTGAGGTAGATTAGCAACATGTAAATTGCAGCTATTTCTGATTACACTGACTTCTTGATTTGCTCCTCTCGTTATTTTTTTTTCCAATTCAGTTTGAAAAGAATCATACCTAGAAATTACACTTTTACTTCACAAAGACAAGTATTAATGAGAATAAATAACATTCTACAATTTCCTTCACTTCATTCCCATAATTTTTTTCATTTCAAATTTCTAGTTAATTAAGTTTTATTATATAAATATTCTTTTGTACAATTCTGATTACATTTAGCGAAATAATCTGATCACTAGATGAGCACAGTAGGCACAAAGCACATTAATACATTAATTAATTCCTGTTTCAATTTATATTACACCACCTTTACTGAGATTTCAGTTTGCTACAGTATGCAGGCTGCATATTCATTTGGCACATTAAAAGAATATGGGATTTCCTCAGTAGGTGGAATTTCTTTTATAACAATATCTTTACTAGCCATAGTTTCTGTAGTTTTTTCTCTTACACTCAGTTAAATAGAGGCAACGGTCACATTGAGATTATGTCTGCTCCATAGCTGCATTTTATAATATAATCATTTATACGTAACCACCATCCCTCTTTTTTTTCCCCCCTAGTCTCAATATACCTTGTAAAGGACAACTATTTTAGTCTTCATATCACATCTAGAGAAAGAGGGAAGAAATAGCTAGAAACCAGTAAGAGACAATTATCTAGAATATCTACAGACTCATCCAAGTACCCCTTGGGTGACATACTATCACAAATAAATTCCATGTCAGACTACTAATCACTATTATTCTAATACACCTTTTGCACCAATTATTACCTGCCATAAAACTCATGTATGTGTACACAAATTCAACACAGTGATAATGATAATCTTTTAAGATCTACACTGTAATTTAAAATGCTTTATATTTAGAATTAGATGATTTAACAACAGTCATAATTTGGCACATAATTACCAAATGACTCGTATACTCCCTCTTAGTGTTAAAGAAATAACTATGTTTGCATAAAACCCTGATAGTCCAGTGCAATACGGATTTTGTGACTAATGGAAGTCCTCTGTTTGCAGAACATGTTCCCCACCACCACAGTCTATCCCCACTCCATCACCAGACCGGAAGCAAGTCCCTCTCCGTGGCCTTTCAGCAGTCACCAGTGCTACTGCAAACTTCAAGAACAGCAACAGGGGAATCTTTTTTCTAGGTGCTTCCTAGATGTTTGCTCACCAGAAACTGAACAATTGCACATCGTTAAAAATACAACAACTATTCATATAACACATTAGAATGACCACTAACCTAAGTCACCTCGAACACATGGCATGGAAATTCTACCTGCCACAGCTAGAGCACTTCTTTCTTCTGTCCTTCCCAAATTACTTTATGCAGCTGCAGATTCCTATGGAAGCTAATATTTTTCAATAGTACCATTAGATTCACAAACCATCTAGAAATACACTGTTTCAAGGAATTTTTTCCATCTAATCACCTTTTTTTTGTGCCTATACAAAGCTTTTACTTTTAAAAAGTTACAGTACAGTGCGGATTTATCCATTTTACAGATACACTATATACTTTTATGAAGATATTTATAAAAGCTCCTAAGCATCTAATAAGATAGAAGTCAGCTTAGAATATTTTGTAATAAATTATCCATTAGTAAAACAGTACTAGAGGGAAACCACACACAAAAGAAAAATGAAGTAGGGCACTATTTGACAGCTAAGGAAGCAACAGAGGTTATGTCCTCTATAGCTGAGATGCAGAGCAGTTTCACTTAGTGGCTGTTCTGCTCCAATTCCCCAGATAAAATTCAGACCTACAGCAAGCAGTCTTCATTCCTGTTTTATTCTAGTGGGTAGTCATGGTTCAGACTCTTAAGTAACCAGCAGGAAAAAAAAAAAAAGCTAGTCAGTAGGGAACTACAAAGTTTAAATATTATGTTACAGTTAAACTGAGATAAACCTTTAATAACTACTAGTTTCATTATTCTCTTTTCACAAACTGAGTCATAAACTGCTAAATATGTAGAGATGTAGCTTTTGTTCTACTATTTCAAACAGAAAAATATTAAAATTTTAGAGCAGCTGAAATATGCCTATGGCAACGTGTCTCATTTGCAGGTAACACAGGACCACAAATCATGCAGGAATACAAGTAACTCTTTCTGATTTTTATCTCATCCGAATTATTTAATATAATTACAGTACAATATACAGTATCCCACCTGTAAAGTTTAAACAGCTGCAGTGGAGTTACAGGAAAAACATACCCTTATCTGCTTCATTCACACAGTTTGCACTTAAATAATCTTTCCTATAGCATTAAAAGATCTGTCCACTCCTATCCTTCAGAGCACCATGCCGTGCAAAAGGAAATTTAGATGTATAATCTGCAAGGCAGGTTTGTCCCTAGTTTTGGAAAGCTTTTGCCAGCAGAACCATAGCCCTCAGTTGTAGTTCTGGGAAGTCAGCCATGGGGAAAAGATTGGCATGACGCAAACCTCACCCTCCTGTCCTCTTAAGAGCCCATATGGGCTCTGCACAAACTGCAAAGCAAGGAACCGGCCAGCAGGACGCTTTTGGCTGCTCTGGTCAGCCAAGCAAGCGGCTCCTAGCCACAGACTGGCTCTGCCCTCTCTGTGATACAATGCCTTCAGTGGAGAGCACAAAGACCATCTGCTTGCTTCTTGCAGATAATCTCCTTCCCCACGAGGGCAGCAGCTCTGCTGTGCCAGTGGAGTATAAATTACACAAACTAACTATCTGGGACCAGCTGGACCACAGAAAACATGCATTTTAGTTGTTTATTCTGATAGCAAATTTGGCTATTCCAAGCAGAATAAACAAGCCCAGCTCTGGCTTAAGAACATGCAACGTCCCACACCAGTAAATACATTTTCAGTAGTGGTTAACTTGATGGGGCTATTCAGATTCCTAATCAACTAACTGTAGGGGTTGGAAGGGACCTCTGGAGATCCTCAAGCCCAACCCATTGCTAAAGGAAGTCCCATAGAGTAGGTTGCACAGGAAAGCATTTAGGCAAGTTTTGAATATCTTCAGAGAAAGAGACTCCACAACCTGTCTGGGAAGCCTGTTCCAGTGCTCTGGCACCCTCAAAGTAAATAATTTTTTCATGTTCATATGGAACTTCCTGTGTTCCAGTTTGTGCCTGTTGCCCCTTCTCCTGTTGCTATGTGCCACTGAAATGAGCCTGGCACCATCCACTTCACATCCATCCTTTAGATATTTATAAGCAGTTATAAGATCCCCTCTCAGTCTTTTCCAGGCTGAACAGTCCCAGGTCTCTCAGCCCTCTCTTAAGAGGCCCCACATCATCTCTGAGGCCCTGTTAAATGTTATGTTAAATATGAACCTAAACTTTTTGCAGAACAAGAGGTAGCCCACTTTCACAAAGTACTCTTCCACACAACTTCTGAAACTGCGTGAGTCCAAACATTTGTCATCCACCATCTGTCACTGAAAAACCAATAATCTAATTCATCAACATTTTAAAAAGTATATTAAAACGATAAACACCAGAGTAAAAACATACATTTTGTCAAGTTAAAGACCATAATCTGCTGAAGATTATTCTTAGAGATTAACAAAAAAATTTTTGTTATCCTTCAGAGTGTCTGAAAATGTATCAACAAACAGTCAACATTATTCTATCTCTTCCTCAATATCTGGACCCTGAAGGACTGATTTTTTGTATCTTTCACATAGCAATATATGAGAAATTACATAGAAAATATTACTATAAAAATGAAAAATCTGCCAACGGATGTCAGGAGGATGGTGCAACGCTGTTAAGTGTTTTGATTTCTAATCAAGCATTCTTTCAATATTGGAACAAATTTGTATGTCAGCTAGACTTCAGCAACAATTTTTTTTTAACCAGTAGGAATAGAAACTTAAAATAGCTATCACGTAATTCAAAGAACTTATGTTAAAGCGCCTGTGAATATCAATGCTCAGCATTTATTCCTCCCTTCCCCACAGTAAAGGAAAATACCAGTCTACACTGTGTTCTTGTCCTCTCTTGGAAACTACTGGAATGAAGTGCACAGTCTGAATGCTCAGAGGACAGAAAGGGGACACCCTGCCCCTCTATTTGCTCCCAAATCCTCATTCCTGCCAGGACCCAGGGTTTTCATGCTTTTCAGTTCTTTCTCAATATTATGTGAAGTTGTGTACAATTTAGTCTTGCCCTTTTAATGGTACCTGGCACAACAAAGATGAGCATCACCATTCTGTGAAAGCTGAAGAGCCACAATTACTACTATATTCCCTTACAGTCACAGTAACCACTGAATAGTAACTGGAGCCAAGAAAATACTACAACATATCTGACCTCTGAACAGCAATTGCTCCAACTCTCTTTGTATCCCACATTCCTCCTCCTGTATATTTTTTTTCAGGGCGTGCAAAACCCTTTATTATGTTTCATTACTTCTTGTTCATTTCTCTGATGTTTACCAATATCTATCCTTCATGCAATTACAGTCTACCGCCTTTGAAAAAAGCTGAATAAATTCTATTTTGCAGTAAGTTCTTTAGTTATAGCATTTTTTGTTCTGCAAGATCAATCTTGCCATACAGTTAATTTTTGCTGTCCAACAGATTTCATACAATAATCTTAACAGTAGCTTGAGCACTTTGGTAGACATATTCAGCATGTTATTCCTCCTCCCACACTTTGTATAGATTTCTGATACCCCTGACCAAGCATACAAAACTATATCACTTTGTAAAGTAATATTAAACAGTGCTCAGCAAGCCATCTGCAAAGCCACTTCTTGTATGATCACAATCTCCTTCTGTAATCATCTCCAGTTTTCTTTCCATCCTTTGATGCAATTGCGGCTTCCTTCTCTCTCTCCTTGCCTGAAATTTCCCATTGTCTATTTAAACAGCAAACTGGACTGAAAAGAGATGTCTAGTAATAATGTAATACTTCTTTGGTTTTCAGCTCTTCTTCTCCTCCCACAACATCCATTTATACTTTTCCTTTTTTTTCCCCCCTCCCCCCCACGGAAGAACTAAAGCCCCTAGAAAGCTCACTGTGAGTGTAACTTCTTTGAGTGTAATAGTCTTCAAAAATAAGCAGTGCAGAGAAACTTCTTACTATCAAACAGATCATCTTGCAGCTTGCTGAAATCAATAACAGGACTTCAAGGACTTAAGTAAGAAATTTAACAGCCCTATGGCAAGAACTTTAGTTCACCAAACACCCAATTTGAGAAAAGTATCTCCTATTGGAAGTGTTGGGAATTGCAGACAGAGATCATTTTACGGTCTTTTAGGCATCAGTTATATAAATGTGTTCTGAAGGCAAAATGCCCCTTCCTCCCCCACAGCTTTGGACAAGATATAAATTTCCAGTGGCAGAAATCTCTGGCCATCTGGAAGGTAATCCCTTAGGCACTCAAAAAACAAGTGTAAGCTTTTTCACAATATCAAAACAGAGAAAGACTAAGAGCTCATGCATATGCTATAATACCATATAAAAAAAAAAAAAAAGGAATGTTATTTGAGCCCTGGAGACTTAATTGTTATGTGCCCAGATTCATTTCTGGGGCATAAAGAATGCTAACATATGCTTGGTCACTAAATTCCAAAGACATAACAGCCCCATAATAATTGTTTCAAGCTGCCTCCTTGCTTTCCCCCCCAATTTTCCTACTCCTTTGAAATTTTCTTCTGAAATCACAAAAAAGTACACAACAAACATTACACTTAAGAATGATCAACAGCTTTTCTGGTATTTTTGACATGATTATGATAATAATAGCAATAATAACTAATATAATTTTATTGAAATTACAATGCTGTCTCGAAGCCCTGAAAAAATACACACATGGAAATACTTCCTGGTCAGATACAGGACAAACATTACAGCTGACTACATGGTATTCTTGTGTGGAAAAACAGAACACAACTATAGAAGTACCTCCTTGAATAGACATTAATTTGAATTTTGTCAGTGGACAGTAAAGCAAGAACATCAAATCATGATCTCCATATAAAGAGCACTAGAAAGTCTAAAGAGCACTTCAGGGGACTAGAATTAGAAAGCAGCCCACTCAACTGTAAAAATAATAGCAGGTAAAGATCACACAAGGGAGAAAAAGTGAAGAAATATTGAGAAAAAGAAAACAAGAATGCTACAGAAAAAAAGATGTAAACAGGAGTAGATAAACAATGGGAAAAAGAAATCTAGACTGAAGATCCTATGATTCCTAGATATTCTCAGCTATTTAGATTCTTAAAATCTGCTAAATTTACTTAAGGACTCCTTCCAAATATGGTATGCAACAAATCTAGTCATTACCTGTCTAGTACTTGAAACTATTACAGTACGTAAGTCAATTTGCAGATGAAAGTCACTTACAAGGAACATGTTTGAAGTTAATAGAAAGATTGCCATTGACTTTTACACGCTTCAGACAAGACAAAAATGACCTTCGTGGGGCATTCCCAGTACACAGAACCCCTACAGACCAACTGGTCTTTGTGTGTGTGTGTGTGTGTGTGTGTGTGTGTGTGTGTGTGTGTGTGTGTGTGTATCAATAACTATTTAAACTGAACAGATTCAGCAGAGTAGTATTCAACTGAAAAAGCAGAAAGTGATTGCAGCACAGCCTAGTAGTAATAACTAAAGCTTTGCCACAGAAGAAATACAGGATGCCCTAAAAACTCCACTAAACGTAGAAGGGGAAAAAAACATCCAAGATCAAAGAAAACTTGAGTCAAGCTACAGTTTTGCAAGAAAACATATTTTCTTATGAAAAACAAAAATATGTGGCAAAAATTATCATCAAAAAATAAAAAAATCTATTACTCAATTCCACTTTTTATTGCTAAACAGAGTGCACAATAACAAAGCAAAGTATTTTTGTGTATTTAAGCTTTTCCCAACACAATTTATAGCTAGCAGTTCCTTTTGATATTGAGAGTCATCTTTATTTATTTCATAGCCATGTTACACTAGTGAAAATGTATCCTACCGTATAATACACTATGGAGGTCACCATTTTGCCAGACTACCCCTCTGCTGCCATCTGTTGCACAGCAACAAAATGCAATGGGATGGATATTCGTGGGAAGGTTCAACATCTACTGCCATGCCACCGACATCTGCCTCTGATGTCATGGGCCAAAATAATGAAATAGGAAGCATTATCTTTGGAGCAGCCTTTCTATACAATTTCTTCTACAACTACTACTGCAGTTGCGTTATCTTCAATTTATCTTTTACACTTGCAAACACAGTACTATGTGTACTTGCACATACATATATACACATACATTTATCTTCTTCCAGGGAAGCAGAGAAAAACAAAAGAAATTTACAAAATACAGCAGTAATATTTAACTGCCTATTACTTCACCAAACTCTCTGAATTAGCTGTAGGCTATTAAGGCACATATGAATTAAAATCATCCACAATTATGAATTCATTTTGTTATAATGGCAAGGAATTAAGGGAAAATATACTACATGCATAACTGATGAGCATATTTCATGTGTGCTGATGTCCAACAAGTGCAAACTAAAAACAGAGCCTCTCCAGGATTTACTCTGAATAAAAAAATAATAATTCAACTCCTCCTTTCTTTCCTTATCTAATTTCACCCTAAAGCTGATCAAATAAAGAGGAAAAAAAAGCAAAACCCAACCCAAAGCCGTCGCCATCCCGGCACAGCCCGGCCGCCTTAGCGCTGCTGCCACCTCCCGGTGCCTGCCCGCCTCCGCGAGCATCTGGTCAAAAATTAATGGTGACCTCTGAACAAACACAGCCTCTTCTATTTTAGGAAAAGTCCCCTGCACTAAGCAGCAGCTATGGGCCACAAGAAGTTAGCTATTCGTTCACAAATTGGTTCCCTTTATATTCAGGAATACACAACAGCAGCTTCGCCTATCAAGCGCATAAAACTGAAAATAACCAGTGGAAAAGAAGAACAGGAAACAGAAATAAAGTGTTACTATCAAAAAATAGATGGAGACAACTTAGTAGTAGTGTACTGCAAATAAACCATTTAGTCACAATTATTCTCTACTACACAAGCACCCTTCCTAACTCAAGTGGCCAACCTCTTTAGTTTTAGGTCAACTGATAATAGTGCACAATTCAGCTCAGCACAGTTAATAAATTTGAAGCCCAAACCTCAAAAGCAATGAAACCAGGATGGTTTTATATAATGCTGTCTTTAATTCACCTTTTACTACCCTCAAGGGAAACATTCATCCCTAATTTTTACCAGTGTTTTCCCTGCTACACAACTCATCTAACAGCCTGCACAGCCATGATCTGAGGTTGAGACAGGCACCCCACCCTGACCAGCAGTGCTCTCAGCTCCGCACAGACCTGTCTCTGCGACTCAGCATCTCCTTCTTCATGTTCATGTTATGCTCTCACAGTGATTTAGACACACACACACACAGTAACAGCCAGAGCCCCAGGATCCATGAATATCATCCTGGTTTTTTTTGCTGAAGATGGCAGTTACAGGCCCAGTCAGGAAGAAATCCTCTGAAGTGAACATAGCTTAGACTGAAACTGCTATGAAGAAAGAACACAGCAGGGGATTTCTTTTTTTTTTCCCCCCTCAGTTTTAAAGCTTTTATTCACAAATAGTCACCAACTACTAAACTGATAGAAAGAAAGCTTCTCCTTTTGGTTATTTAGTCATTGTTTCTTTGTATGAGTTCACCTCAAGCAAAGGAAACTCCTAAAACCACACTGGGACTACCAGAGCTGGTATCAGTATCAGACACTGACACTGACCTCAGTGCAGGAACTGCTTGTGCCGAGCTCACAGAGAGCTGCGTTGCAAAGTAATTGCCAAAGAACTGTGCAACAGAAGAAATGAGTTCTATTGGAAAGATTTGGCAAAGTCACAGCAGTGAGTTAGGTGAAACCTTGCACCGTCTGCAAACAGCACAATTCCAAGGCACAGTCATATCTCACAAACAGCATCTTCTCTACCCGTTATCTGTGCAGTCAGAGGTTTTGTTTGGTTGTTGAGTTTAAACCAATATACTTAGCTGCACACACTGACCCTTGCAACTTCAAAACAAAAACAATTCAGATCTAACACTGACTGCATAAGTCTGGATCAGAGCTGGTGTCCCTACTTTGTCTCTCTGTTCTGCTCCCTAACACAAATATTTTGTAGCACTCTACTGCCACCAGTATGCAAGAGCAGAGGGAAAAAGCTTGAAACAGAGAGAAAATGATTCAGAAAAGAATGAATGCAAGAGAACACATCAAATGTTAAAAATAAAATGAACACTGCAAAATATGTTTTAGACAAAAATGTAACAAGTACAATACAGAACAAGGAGAAGATTCAAAATCCTGCATAGATTTTCTCAGAATAAGAGCGGTGCACACAGATATAGAGTGACCTATGTTACACATCAACATTTGTATTGGGGGGGTATACATTTCTGATTTATCAGACACTTCTTGGCAAATACACGTGTTAGTTTTAAGGCAAATTCCTAAGGAGTGCAAATTCAACTCTACATGACTTTTGTTTTCACAAAGGCTTTTAGAAACACTACTAAGCACAAACAAGATTATTCATGACTGGTTTGGAAAGATTTTTCAATTCTGGTCTTTGTTGATTAAGATGAAAATTCATTAAAATCAGGAAATGGAAGTACAATGCCAAATAAACTCTACTATACAAGCAGCACATCTTCCTTTACATGTTTCCAATAGGTGGCAACAGAATACCAAAAATACATAGGAGTTTATAATTCCTTCTTCATGCACAAAGAAATAGAATCCCTGTTAAGTCTACCGACAAACTTGCATCAGCAATTTTAATCACTTAAGTAGTTACATCTCTGCAGCTAAAATTCTCCAGACAGTTAAAGCAAAAAGGCAGAGAATTTGAGAACAGAAACAAAGTATTTATTAAGAAAACATAGTTTTAATGAAACAATCAGTGGTTTGAACTCAGAACCTATTTGAAGAAGTAAACTACTATAAAAAGGAATTAACTGAAACAAAATGTTTCTGCACATTAAACTACCAAGGAAGAAAGAAAATTTTAGACTACTTTTTTTGTTGTTGATGATGATAGCCATACCTTGGTCTTTAGAAGTATTTACTTGCAAGATGGAAAGAAGGAGTGGGAAATTAAAAAAAAAAAAAAAACACAACACACTTTCAGCTGACAAATCTCAATTTTGTCAGTAGTAACAGTCCATACTGACTCCCCGGTCCTTTCACAGAAATCAGAGTTCTTCTTTCCTTGATAATTACAAGACAGTTTTGTTTCTGCTGTACAAAGCTAAATAATATACTAAATATAATAAACAGTATCTACTCACTCGCTTTCAAAGCCAGCTAAATCATGGTCCAAAGAAATTGTCTCTGTTGTAATTTCCACTTTTCTTACACTGCCAAAGAAGTCTGTAATCAGAACATTTTGAGGGTCTCGCTGGAAGAGATCAGTTCGATGCCCAGGAGTGGAAACACACAAACTTTTTGGACAGACCTGAAACTGGAAACAAAGATGGAAAGTCATACTGTGTCCCTCATTGATCAATAGTTTCTACAGGTATTTTCCAACATGAAATCATTATAAAAGAAAGACAAATACCACATATAACTTGCATTAATTTCAGTACAAGCTCCACAGCCAAAAAAAAAAAAAAAAGTGATTGAGCTAAAACATTAAAAAGTATAAACAGAAAACCTTAATCCTCATAACTACCCACATGAGTTTAGAAATGCTTCTGTGAAAGCCAACCATCATCTACAATTTGATTGATTAAATGTGAAAATGCATTTCTGAATACAGAAGCAACAACACTGCTATACCTTCCAAAAAGCAGAAGTTGGTATAAATTCTTCATGTTTACCAAAGGGAGGCAGGCAAGTTTCACAAGCCATGACAAGTAGCTCACCGTAAAGGCTTTAAAATTGAATCAAGAATTTAAATTTTTTACGAGAAAATCTCTTATCCTTATTTCTGGTTTACAGCCTATGAATTAATGCTGAATGATGATCTTAAACTATCAAAGGTGTACTATGCATATTAAGTTCACACAGACATGCCTGTAAAACCTTCAAATTAGCTATCTACTTTACTATTTATGTACATATCAGTTCCACTACCTCTGGCACACATTCCCACAGTGGCAAGGCAAAACTAGCACTAACAAATTAAACTAGCTTCAAGGGATTCATTTTCTGCAAATGTATCTTTATACCGAATCAAGTAGACACAACAATGACAGACTAGCTGTAACATGTAAAATATCTGACAAAGCAGCATGCCTATTAGTACTCAAATTGTTACATATCCTGAAGTTACTAAGTGCAAAAAAAAAAACAAAAAAAAAAAACAAAAAAAACACCCCACAATGGATTTTGGATGCAAAATTTTAGATTTGGGGATTTTTGCACAGGTCCTACCACACTGCCCACAGAGGTAGTCTCTAGCACTTTCCATCCAGACAGATTTCTTATTCCAGGGGATCTCCTAGTAGAGTTTGTAGTTTAATTAGTAACACTACACAACTTCATATTGTGTAGCCATGAAAGGCAATCAGGACCTCACTTCCTGGCCTGTGACCTGGGAAAGCTGAGTTTGTCTCAGTCCGTAGAAGTCAATTCATAACCAAATGCTCAACCTCACCAAACTCAGGCATAGACAAACAACCCTGAGAGATACAGGTGATAGGTCTACAGTGCCTTGAACAGCTTCTTGACCAAATGTTGCTGCCCATTGAACTGCCTCATGGACAGCCTGCAGACTATGTGGTAACACTGCAGGTTACACAAGTCCTTGTGTGTTCCAGCAACGAAGAACATTTAACAGAGCACATTCATGCACAGGACTATCAAGAATGCTCATCTTCCTAAAACGACATTTTCCAAGTGATTTTCACAAACAGGTCCATTAGTCACGTAATGTAGAGCTCATACACCTGATTATCTCATGGGTCAGCTGGCTGCACTCTCAGGGCAGAATCACAAGTCCTAATTAGTCCAGTGCAGATGCAGCCTCAATTATCCCAGCTGCTGACTGATAAAACCCGTAAGTTTCAGTTCCAAACCTCCTAGCAGAAATTCTTTGCTCAGCCTAACACAAAATACACATGTTTGTATGGCTCTTCTTCAGACAACAGGACCCATCTCTTAAAAAGTTTCTCAGAGAGGAAGCAATGTACCTGGCTCCTCTACAGACAGATTCTGTCTCACTGTTCCTCCCTTCTGCACCTACTACAACTTCTCTTTCATACCTGGTCTTATAGTCTAAGCTTGTAAATCCAGGGAGGCTTCAGCTCACCTTAACCTTTACCCTAACCAATGGATACAAGCACACAGATCCACTGAACTGTTTTTCAGTGATTCCCATCTCTCTCGTTGGCAGAGTATCACACGTCTGCTGAACAAGATCTTTATTATCCTCCATGTGAAGTGGAAATGAACTAGACTCACCAGCATCACACTTCCCATACATACAGAAGACACTTGCCAGGGCACACAAACACTCATTTCATGTTTCTTCAAAAGACCAGACATTTTCTTCAACTTGCTCCAACTAAGGGCCCAAACATAAAAATCTATCTCCAAAGTAAGCTATATAAGTTAAATATTTACTTCGATCCCTCTATTTGATACATTAATCTATGCTGTAGCTATATTTTTATGTCAGGGTACTGTCTAGAAAGGCTACAAAACATTGTAAGAACTACAATGCTTTTATATTCTTGTACTGTTAACACCAGTATAAGAATACACGATGAGAACGAATGACTCAACAAATTATGAATGATCTTTCAATGCAGCTGCCTTCTATCAGCCCCAAACAGGCTCCCAACAGCAACTCAAAGGTTTATTGGTCATACACAACTGTTGCAAATAGCTTCAAAGATGTCAAAGAAAGAGCTGCTTCCCAATTCTGCTTTATGTTAGCTACTAAAGGCACACTAGCCCAGTGCTCTTTTTATCTGAGGGCCCACTGAACTTTTGCCTTGCTGGTCACGGCAAATACTTCCATTTCATTCCTAAAACACCAACTTCAAAAAATATCTTTCTTGCCCTCAACAAATGCATTTTAAGAGCGAGATCTACACAAATCATTGCAGTAAAGATGTGCAGAGAAGGGATTTAATCACTGTTCTTCCAAGCCTTCAGATTACCTCCACTGGACTCAGCTGGGAGAATATCACACTTATGGACTGCATGACATTGCATAACAGCACTGTCCTCATGGGCAGAGTGAATCTCATCACATGCCAGCCCCAGCAGACAAAATTACAAGCACAGGTTTACCTGTAAAGATGTCCAAGAACCAAAATAACCTTTCAGTTGAATACTTCTATGCTTTCAAGACAAACTGAAAGCTTTTCTGGACAAAAAAAAAAAACAAAAACATTTCTAAGTAGAATTACAATAGCCGGTGACAAGAGCATGTAGGATATCATATCAGATGATTTAATCATTTACTTTAGTTTAACTCAATGGACACACTAAATAGCTTGTTGGAAGCTTGATGTTTTTCAGCCACTTATTTCTGTTTATTTTTGAACATGCCACCCTCCCACACTGTTACCATCTCCTGACTCTTGAAGAAGGGCAGCACCAGTCTCACCAATTGTTCCTGCACCTGGAACTACTCACATTTCTTCCGCCTGTCTTTTACAACTCCAAAGAAAGCACTAAAGGATAATAAAAAGCTCATGGCATTTTAAAACAAACAAAAAACCAAAAACATTCTTAAAGACATAAATCAATGCAGTAAAACAATGCTCTGTAAGTTTATAATTTGTGAGTAAAGTATTCAACCTACTTTAAAAGAAAGCAGATTTCAGATCAAAGCTAGCATATTTATCATTGCATCTCATAATTTACCTTGATTTATTTCAAATGTAAACTTCTTTTGGACAGCATGATACAGAGACAGATGGAAATTCCTTCACCTAAACTACAGCAATTTTGTTAATGAAAGTCACTCAAATAAATCAGAGCTGTCATTTTGATGCAGAAAAGCTGTTACTTTCCATGCTATTTTCCAGGTCAGAAAAAAGCTTAAAAGATCTTTATATAAAATGTCTGGTGTCCCACGTAGATTTTCTATACATAATTGACTACTCCCTAAAAACCTATTAGAAAGCATGAATTCCGATGCATACGAGCACCCTGCAATGTGCTTCTGTTCTTTGCGGCAGTCAAAACCCAAATACCACTAAACATCAAATTTATCTTCCTGGGAGGCAGAGTTCCAGAAGATAATCATGCTCCTTGTTGAAATACAGTATTTGTTAACAGAGAGAACTGAAAACAGATATCCTGAGATCCTACATTTATTCAACTTATATATTATATATATTTTATTTTTAAACTCAATTTAAGTGAGATTAATTATAATACTTGTTACTATGTTTAACATTAACACAAAGGACAGAACTAATGGCTCTAGCATTACTTAATACTGAGCATCACTGAAAAAAGGGAAAAGTGTCTGTCTCCAATTAAAAAAATGCATTTAGATATGGTTTTTGACAGGAAAAGATAAACAACATAATACAAGATGGAAAAAAGTTACAACAGATCACATATAATTGCAAAAATATCACTCAATAAGCAGAGGAAAAGCTGTATAGATTAATTAGCATGGCACAGTCAGCAAAGCTTAGTGGCTCTGACTCAATAACTCTGCCATAACTGTTCCTATTTTGGGTTAATTTTCTATTCAAAGCTGCTTTGCGCTGGGATAGTATAATTGGTCACATCAAGTGCAGTGCAAAGGTCTCTCTTGTAAGCTCTTAGAATACACGTACATGTTCCAAAACAACTGTATCAGCCCTGAAAGCGTGAAAGAGATACCACATTCAACTGTCTGTAACCTGTCCCACAATAGTTTACTAACACAGGACAATTTTGAGACAAATTTGGAACAAAAATGTGTAATGGCACTGAGAAGAGGATTTCAGTATTAACAATCCAACTACCCAGTACCTGTGTGAAAAAAGGACTGCAAAGCAATTAAATCCCAGCAGACTAGCACTTTAATAACTAAGGTCTTTAAAGGGAAAAAAAAAAAAAAAAAAACAACCAAGAAACTGGCTAAATGAAACACACTTCTTAATGCATTAAATTTTCTTGCCAAATTTTGTAGTTATTTTATGAGAAATTAGGCCTCATATAGAACATATCTGAATCCGATTTTGGAAGTTTGAATGTGTGACACAACAGTTTTTACTTTCTTGGAATTGCAATAAAACTGAAAATCAGTCATTTGCACAGCTTTTTGCTATCCCCTTAGCAACACAGACGGAGCAGGTGGGAAGTAGGTGGAGGAAAGATGCCTCATTCTTTGCAGGAATGCGATATCCAAACCTTAAAGAGTGGCTGGAGAAAATTACAGGTGATGTGATGAGAGCCATGTAACAAATACAGAGCGCTTCTCAAAGAGTAGACATCAGACACAGAAGACTGGTCAACAACTACACATTAGCTATGAGTGAACTAGTTACTGAGCCACTTAATATACTACCAGGACTTTGCAAGTGTCAATTTTAAAAATCAGGCTTGCATAAGTATTACCTCTTTGTTCTTAATCCAGAACAATACTAACAGTGTATTCCAGTGCCAAAGTATTACCTGTATGTGCCCTATAACACAATTGCTGAAATACATGCGTATCATGATTCAGCACTTTTTCAACCCGCTTCATATAATTGGTTCCATTCTCTCCCCTTCCCAGAGCAGCAATAAACAGATTCATGCTGTAATGATTTACATGATGTAAGTAATTTATCAGTGCAAGTTCCCATAGGTCTTCCTAATTATTCGCCACATACAGTAAAAAAAAAAAAAAAGCAAAGCAGAATGTTTAGATATCTTCTCCCAAAATGCAACCTACTTGACTAGCTAAAACATTTTCTATATTGTTGACAATACCTGGACTAATATCTTTTTTTTTTAATGTCAATTAATTTCCTAGTTTACAAAATAGAATTCTAGAATGCTTTTTGAATGAACTGGGTAGAAGCAGATGTGCTATCAATAAAAAACTTGCATATTCATCTTTAACAAGATTGATTTTAAACTCTTCCGTATCTCATGACCAGACAGGTATTAAATTACAAGACAATTTCATTCTCATTGCAATAAACGAATTTGGAATCTTAGTCACTGAATCAATTCTATGTCAACATGAAATCTGTTAAGCTGGGGCTGTTTAGACTGAATTCTACTACAGATCTGACAGCCAGGCTAGGACAAGCCTCTGTAGACAAAGGAGTAGCTACTCCATTTACGCAAATGAATCAAACACAATGTGCTCAGTCAGTGGTGCTCCTAGATCATTGATACAGCAATCAGAATTTACAGCTATAACGCACCACAGCATAACATATCACTATAGCAAAATTAGTCTTGGAACAGGCATGAAGGGTTAATAAAGTAAATAAAAGATGGTTACTTTTTATGCCATTTTATCAGTGTATAATTGTTATAAGGGCATTTGCATACATTTTATCTTAGATTATCTAGTTGTTTTTTTTTTCCCTACTTCTTAACTGAAAGTTTCATTTAGTGTTTACCTAAGATATAATAAACTCCAAATGCAGATTTAGACATGTCTTGCTCTGGAAAATAAGTGCAGAAATCAGCCTCTGTAGGCATTTGTGAGGGCACAGACAGAATTTTAACTGTTTAATCGTCTTTGCAAAATACTAACAATTGTTGCCTTTCCATATCTGCACAGTGTCTGCTATCCATTACTTCAGAAGTTTCTAACTATCATTTTTTATGCACAAACATTTTATTGAAATATTTAACGAATTTTATTTATTTTTCAATGATTTTTTTAAAAATGGCTAGTTTTGGTTAACTTTTTTCTGTAGCCAACAAGCCACTTTCACACCAAGGACAATCGTCTAAGTGTTGCACTACCATTTTGTTTAATAATGGCAAAAAGGCCGTCCCCACAAAGCTGCTTCTGAGAGAAACAGTAGTTGAGCAGAAAGCATATGGAGAACGCTATGGAAAAAATAAATTAGTGAATGTTGAGATTCTACTTACGAGGTCATTCATATTTGTCTGACTGGCTGGATGAACTTCTTCCAAAAATTCTAGCATGTAGAACGTGTATCTGTCCATAAGATGAACACCAATCCCAAGATCAGGTTGATGCTTCAAAACAATATGAAACAGTTACTGGGCATTTGCAGGACAGATCTCAGTATTTAGAGAAGGAACAGAAAATAATAGCATGTTACAAAAGTTAAGCATAATGCATTATTTGTTCTTAGGAAAATTACACAAAGCAAATCACTACTCATGAAGAAACACACTGTTGATGATCTATGTAATACATGGTTTATTTTCATTTTTCTAGACCGTATCTAGACAATATGCTGGGAACTCCCTTCTTAAAAGTCCAGTGAATTTATGTACCATCCCAAGCTTTTTAGGGCTTGGAAAACAGAGCTGAGAAAGACAGCTTATTTTCAGTTTGGCTTGAATCTCTTCCTCATCATTCTTTCTGTAATGTTGATGGGGTATAAGTATTGGTTATTTTTTTTTCTATATATCAAGTGTAAGAAACACTAGACTGAATAATTTCCGCTCAGATCTCTCATTAGTCTTCCAATAACACTTTTGCCCAACCTAGGTAATGCATAAATTAACCAGGAAGCACAGAATTCAATCACCACCTTTAACTATCAGTAATTAGCTGAAGATTATTTGCCTCTTCCTTTTCACTGGACTTGTGGGTCCTCAAAATTTCTGTAAACCTTTCCAAGTCCTTGAAAACTTTTTAGAACTGAACTGGAACTAAGCAAGATAGCGTCAGTTAAAAATACTCAAATAAAAGCTAGTGTTGATAGGTATAGCTAAATCAACACATAGACAAAGGAAGAGGTGAGTCATCATCTTCCTTATACATATGATACCTTTTGCTTAGTGAATTATACTTTTCTGTTATTTTACATTATTAAACATACTATGAAATGTTTTTTGCTATTATTTATTTATGTGATAGAAAACAACAAAAAATAAAACATACATTAGCCCACTTCTTTGCAACGGTCCACAAAAGCAGGTAAATAAACCTTATAGTTTTGTCAAGGCTGCACTTCATAACTAAACACATTATACATTAAGCAATTAGAAGGGAAATTTTCAGTAAAAAAATAAAAATCAACAATAGCTGTGCTTTTAACTCACTCAGGTATTCTGAAAATTGTCTTTAGGACCACAAAAATGTACTTACTGATAAAGAATCTTCTCCTACTTGGCTGCTAGCCAAGGCAATTATATTAGGTGAATAAAATCGTTCATACATGGATGCTCCTTGACAAGTATCAATGATAAACAACAATTCATTGTACCTAAAAGAAACAAAACAGCCTTACTCAATTTTCTTTAGACTGAAATACAGAAGCTTTGCTTTTTATTCACCAGGATAGCTACTAGCAACCTAAGGAAAAGAAGACTTCACACTGATTGATTTTAAGATGCCAAGTTCAAGCCAAAGCAATTCATAGGAGCAGCTCTCACTGTAGGAAGCTGAAAACAAAATTTAAAACTCCTCTTTGTGAATGTAAATTTTTAGGTAATTCTACGTACAACAAACAGCATCACTGTTGAAAGTTCAGCTAGGCCTTCCGGTAAGATTTCAAGCATGCTCATGAAATCCAGTACTTAATCTCTAACTAATATACTCATTACCTTCTTTTCTGCCACATTTGTTCAAAGGCATCAGCAAGTTCTACATTCGTGATCTCTTCAGAGTCTTGAAATTTTAGGAAACCATTTCCACCATGGCCTGACAGAAAAAACACAAGTTAGGCAAGTATGTAGGTTAAGGGAAGATACCTTGTTTAGGGGATTACCTTCCTTAAAGCCAAACAATTGTTTTGCTCCAATAAAACTCCAGCACGAGGACAGTAAAAATATAATTTAGACTGGAAACTATATTTAGTAAGTACAGACTTACAGGTTTTCTTTGTTAGTATGACATGGTAAGGAAAAAATCATTTGTCAATCCTTTTTTTTTGCTTGGGCTCTTAATGGGAATTCATGCTTTCATACAGATCTACCCAACAGAACAACAAATGTCAATAAAACTGTATACACAAAACTCTAATTACCTGTCATATATATTAAAATATTGCTTCTGTCATCAGAAAGAAGACGTTTAGATCGAGGAGTGCTTGGTGGGATTCTTCCTGTTAATACACGCAAAAAATTTTCCACAGTAACCTAGGAGTAGAGGCACAAAGCAATTTTCTAAAGATAAAAAGATGGATCAACAATTCTAGGTTGGATTACATTAAAAAAAAAATAATGGAACAATACAACATGCCGTAGACATCTTCTTTTCAAGATTTTACTGCAGTAAGGCTCACAATTACACAGCATCTTTTATTATATCTCACTAATACCAGCCTGGTGCTCTATTATATCCAATAAGACTACTACCAATATAATTTCTAAATACGTTTTTCATTGATTTGAAAACCTGCCCGTGTATACCTTTATTCTGCCAAAGCTGCTCATGTACTCACAAAATGCTCCAACATTAGCGCGTGTTGCCATGGAAAAACAGAAGTTTAAATTACTTCTGCAACTCAGGAGAGGAAAAACAAGATCAATTTCAGTTACATAAGTCTTTGACTGATCAGATATCATCAGGATGATGATTGTAAAACCTCCTATAAAACTCCATTTGCTGTCCATGCAGACATACACAGCTCAAGTGCGAGCAAAAATCCATACTAAGGAAAGAACATTAAAAAAAAACCATATTTCTATTTTGGTATTGTATCTTCACCGCTTATACAAAGCTTCACATCTTCTGTATGTATTTATACATTCCTATAAACTTTTATAAAGAATTATTCAGCACTAGTAAATCATTCATTTGTTGTCCACGTTAAGATCTCCTGGTAAACTTTTTGAAAGAATATTACACAAAAATAAAAAGGAAACAGAAAGCAGGTTTCTATATAGCAACTGTTTTACAAAAATAAGTAGGTTACGGCTTTTTGTTTTTACATAAAAGCATAAGCTTAAGATTAGAAATATAAATAGCCCTCACTAATACACATTTCATTTGCACATCAAAAGTTTCACTTGGTGTTAAGCATTTGCAAGATGAGATATAAAAACATAGACCCAGTAATTTAAGGCATGGTTACCTCATAGCTTCTGTAATCCACTTCCACATCATCTCCATAGACATTCAGCTCCATGTTTTTGTGACTAAACACAGTAGCTGGTTTAGGATTTCTGGGATTACATGCCATATCATCTGCCAGCATCAAGACAATGTGACTGTGAAATACAAGGAAGACCTTTCAGACATTCTAGTTTTACTTAAATCAGAAGGAAATTACAACAAAATCATTCCATGATTACAACAGTAGCTTAAAACATCGAGAAGATTCCTGGCATTGTGAGTGAAAATGTGCTTAGTTACACTGTATTTCCTTATGCACATACTCACTGTTATAAAGTTGCCACAGAGGGAAAAGAAGCTAGCTGCTATCTAGCCACAAGTTTCACTCGGGCCACAGCTGAACAGGCAGGCAGTTAACACTAACAACTCTACGCTACAGACTCACCTAGACCTAGATGACAAAAGACTTCATAAAAATCTGGAGACTTTTACGCCGGACTAAATCGTTTCATACAGCTCCACAGAAGAAATCCCAGCCTTTCTGTGCCCTCTCAAGCAGATCAATTAAAAACACAATGAAAATTATTTTGTTCATTAAATCTGAGGAGCTTACAAACGTTCTTCAAGCTATTATACCACATCTGATACACTGCTGCACGGTTACCTGTGTTAACAGGAAATTCTTCTAAGGAACACATATGAGCTGATACCTGACAGATTTTGTCTTATTCACAGTAACAAGAAAAAAAATAGCACTTGAAGGACTATTATAATCCTGTACCAATCTGCATGCAGCCAGAGATCTATACTTGGCAGGGTCAGGGCTTGGTCAAAGTATGAAATAACAAGTAGTCATTGTTTACCTATGCCATCACCTGTATGTCTACATGAGTATTTGAAGAGTAATTTTGTTCTTCATTAAGGGCAGATACACTCCACGCATATTAAAAAGATAAATGCTATCCAAAATAACTGAAGTACAGATCCTCAAAAATAATCAAAGTAAATTACTTCATTTGGAATAAAATGCAGACAGTTGAGCACAAACATGCACCATATGGCACTCTTAAAAACACACTGTCCATGCATCCAGCAAAACAACTTTGGTGTTAATTTGCCCGTTAACTATTCCTTAATTCATTTTGGTTTTGTTTTACCCTAGCAAAACTTTCCTCTGAAAACTGAATCATTGTGCCCACACGTCAACAAATCAGAGCAACTTACATTCATAGAAGCACAAACCATTTTCCCAATGAATTCTTTTGTTAGATGACAAGTAATTTAAACCACTAGACTCATGCAGTCCCATTTAACACAAGGAACAAATACTTTCAAGACAACCAACCAACCAAAGAAACCCCAATGTAAAAGAGCACACCCAAGAATTGTGATAAACGTTTATTTCTAAGTTACCTTAAATTGGGAAGAAAAATGTATTTTCATTATGCTTCAGACAACTTTAACAGCACATTTGAAAGAAACTGCATTCACCAAGATCCCCTCACCTGTCAGGAATGCCCAGCCTCTTGACACTTCTGTATACTGAAAGAGTGTTTGCCACATGACGGTAATTAAACCAGAATCGAGATGTACATACCTTGAATTTTTAAGAAAAGAGAAAAACCAACACCACATTAAGTAGTGTAAAGTATACAAATACGCCTGGCGACACTGATTACAGGTATTTAACAAAGTAACAAATCAGAAAGAAAACAGCAACACCAAGAAAGTCATATATATTTATAACCTTTGTTGTACCAAAGAAATAAATGTGGAAAATAAATGTTAAAAAAATAAATCTTCTTTACATGTTGGCTCATGAGAAAATTGACATAAAATCCAACTAAATATAGAAAGTGCCATTTTAGGGAATAAACCAGTAAGAACAGTGAGCAGATAAGCTATTTTTTTTCCCCACTTACTTTCTCCATATCCAGTGAAAGAAAAATCTAAGGAAGAGTTTTCATCTCTATAGCAATCCCCTTCTGGGAGCACTCTTGTATAAACGCATAAGTGAATTCATGCAGAAACCACACTGGGGAAAATACACTGAGAGTACTTAGCATTTAAGGAGTCAAACATAATAAAGAGCAATGTAAGCTCTACCCAAAATCTGAATACAAATTCTCAAAAAGTCTCAAAGGAGTTCAGTTACATTAACAGGGTGAAGGGTTGGGGATGAGCTATTCATAGAATCATTAAGGTTGGAAAATATCTGTTCCCTAGGTGAGATATTATTTAATCTGCCCTCAAAAACCCCAAATCAATGAGATTCCAAAATTTTCAGAGGCAGTCTGCTGTAGTTCCTTGCTAGCCTTATCATTGCACTTGTGTTTACATCAAGTTCACTACTTTTCATTTGCTCTACACCAACTTCGCTTTGCAGACAAACTCCCTTCTGTTTTACCAATCTTTCAGACAGATGAAGGAAAAAGTTTTATAAAAGACCTGATTTTAAAACCAGAAAAATAGAGAAGAAGGAATGACCATAGCATTTCAGACAGTTTTTTTAAATTCTTCAACTCTAAATTAAATAGAAACATCTTGAAGCAAAGTTATGCTATAGAACATCTTTTTCTCTACCCTTAAAGAAACTTACATAAAAGTCAAAATTCAGTCTGAAAGGATTCTCAAGTCCCTTCAGCGAGGAATTTCAAAAAATCCCGTGAGTACATTTGCCTTTCAGCAAGACTCACAGCTCTAAAAACCAACCTTGGCAAATGCAGCTGTGACTTTACAAGACATTATCATCTGCCCCTTCCCTCCATTACTTCTTACAACACAGTAGAAAACATGCCTACACTTTGAATTTAGCTATTCACAGTACAGTACAGTAATTCAAATTACTGACAAGGTGGGTTTGCAGTACAATCCCAGGCTCGAAGCAGCTGATGGCAGCTCAACCCTCCCTATTTTATTGCTTAAAAGATTTGTAACAATTGTTATAAAGACGAATCATGAACTACGAAAAAAATATAACTTACAGAGAATCTGTTGAGGATAGAGAGTATAGTTCCTAGGACAGAATTTTCTACTTTTTTTTTTTAAGCATGCTAACAAAATGTTTATTTGTTAATAGTATTAAAAATCATATGTGATGTTTTGATAGTTTCTAGTTCGTACTTTATAGAATATAGAAATTATTCCTTCTAATTTGATTCATTACTATTTACTTTCATTTTATGTTGCTAAATTTTAGTATCTGTAAAACAAACATCTGGTACTGAGTAATCATGATAGTGTTCTGAAACAAATTAGTCATTAAGACCTGAATTGTGATTAAGAACCAATTCTGCAGCATGATTCAAAGTTAATAAAAGATTCATGGCAAAGAAAAAAATTAAGAACAGTTGATCTAAAGATTATGTTGCCTGAATTTATTTTGTTCTAAGCCTGTTATCACAAGTTAACACACTGACTAAGAACACACAAATCAGAAACAAATTATACCTTCCTGGTCAAAGAGACATACTCCTCTGATATCATAACTACATATTGGTTCAATACGCACTGTGATAATTTAACTGTTTTAATGCTGTTGAACTTTAGCTTAATGAAATCTGCCACATATCACTATGTTCTGAGTACTTGATGTATAATTACACTGAACAGATAATTTTATTAGAGTTAATAAATTTGCAGGGATCGTTTCAAATTTATTTCCAAGTCTTTATCCTTCCTTCCCAATGAACAGAATTCCTGAGCAACTGTTGCCATTATAGGACATGATGAAAAGTTGTAAACTTTTTTTGAAGAATTTGCCAGGACTATGCTTACCAGAACTGCCCAGTTATTTGTATGTCCGCTTCTGAAGAACTGTTCTGCTTGATCCTGAGAGATGGAGACAACATTAGATGCTTTTCAGCATGAAGAACGAAATGACCATTTCTACCTTTGTTTCCGTAAAAACAAAGCATGTTTGATGCATGCTTGTATTTACCACACCTAAAATAAAATTTACAAAAGCTTCAAAGCCAGTGATTTTTCGTATTCCAGACATACATTCTACTCAAGTTAGCTGCAACTAATGTTTCCTTGAAACTTGCTGAACAACGAACAAAAAGATCCATTAGTCACTTTCAGCTTAGTTAACAAGGAAAGCCCACGCATGCCTATACTACAGTACGCTCCAAGAACAAAATACACTAATTTATTGACTTACAATTCCTTCCTTAATGAGGAAAGGGGCTTGGATGAACTTCTATTTTATTGTTCCTTTTGTTTCTAGCAGAGAAGTCAATCTATCAAGTCAATCTTGTTTAGAAACAAGGAACCAGGACAATAGCAATCCACAACCTCTATCGACCGTGGCTCCCACGATGCTTTGCAGAGCACAGGGCCCTTTCCAAGCAGACTGCATGGATCAGGACACAGAGAGGGGCCGGGACTCCAGGAGCAGCGCTTGCACTGTGCAAAAAGCACGTTACTGGTATAAGAAATCAGCGCACCTGGCGATGCGGTCCACAGACCCGCTGACGGCAGGCAGAGCCGCAGCACGAAGGCCAGGAAAACTTTATTCACACGCAGCTGTGCAAGCGGACAGAAGGGCAAAAAGAGCCCGCATAACCGAAAGTTATCCTGCATTGCCATAGTTTTTACTATGCAACTAGAAAGTTGCAAACGTACTAAAAGAAAGGAGGTTTTTTTAAAACTTTTCACTCTCTAAGCAAGCTGCACGTGTCCAACGAGTAGCGCAGGGACGCGCTGCACTCTTTTACCAAACCCCATCCCCGAGGCGGGGCTACGGCGGACAGCAGGGGGGTGGGGCGGAGCGGGGCGGAGCGGGGCGGGGCTCCGCCCCACGAGGGGTAGTCCAGGCCCCCGCGCTCCGCCGAGCAGCAGCAAGGGATGATGGAAGCCGCGCTCGCGGAGCAGCACGGTGTCTGCGGTGCCGGTCGCCCTCTGTCCCCACCACCGCTCTCCCTCCAGCCCTCGTACCTGGACGCTGCTGGCGAGCGCCGCGCCGCAGCACCCCAAGAGCAATGCTGCCGTTGCTGCTGCGGCGGCGCGGGCCCAGCGGGCGGCGGGCAGGGAGGCCGCCATGTTGCCCCGCTCTGATGCGCTGCCGGAAGGGGCGAAGCGGCCTCTGCGCATGCTCCGTGGTGCCGCCCCAGCGGGAGAGGCGCAGCTGGTGCGCCGCGTGAGGGACGCGCGTGTCGGGGCCATGCTGGGAGAGCGGGAGCTGCCCCCTTGCTCCGAGCTGTGCCAGGCGTTTGCACGGTTTTAGTGCGGATTTACGTGTTCTTTTACGTACCAAAAATGAGCTCGAATCCCTGGGTGTTGTGGGACGCACGGTGAGGGCGGGATGCGGAGTTGGCATCGGGCCGTGTTTGCAGAGCGGAGCAGCTTCAGAGTGCCGAGGGGGCTGGGGGAAGGGAGCAGAGCAAGGGAGAGATCAGAAAGCAGATCTTATGTCAAGATGTCTTGCAATAGCCTTGCCTTTAGCACACATGGCTCATCTGTCAGAGCCAATGAATCATCAGGTTTGTAATTCAATCTGTCAAACCACTTAATATGATTTTTTAATTTCCACTAACTCACCCTTTCAGTATCTTTGCTCAGTTGTCTGATGCCTTCCATTACAAGACACAGCATCTGTCTTGAACCATGGAAGCAATTTCCTACTCCATGTATTTGTCATCAGTAATGACTTCTCAGACAGGAGCATATTTCCATATATTGATGTTAGAATTTCAATAATGTTACATTTACTGTTTGAAATCATGACTGGTTTTCTCATGATAAACATAATCACCTGTGATTAATCACATTTTGTGCATAAAGCTAATGAACTTTTTCCCTTTCGAAGACGATAGCCACTCCTGTTAAGCTTGAGCACATCTCCTGTGCAAGCCTATTATAAACACACTGAGAAGTGCTGTGGATATCTGTGTCCATTTGTCCCCAACTGTAAGCCACACTATGAATCTTCTTGCTCGAGAATGCTACATGAATTTAAAATGGGACGATGTATAAGATTTCTCCTTGCTCTTTCAAACGCTTCTACTGTTATCGTTCTTAGATGTGTTCAAGATGTGTCAGTAATCCCAAAGGATAGGCAGCTATCTTTCAGAGCATGTACTCATGCAGTTTTATAAGCTGGTGAGCTGATTTTGTGTTCTTTGAACCTGGGTAGTTCTTTGTTACCTTTTAGCTCCCGTGTGTGGGCAGTCTTGTCTAATGGGTGGCACCCTGCCCACGGCAGGGAGTTGGAAGTGGATGGTCTTTAAGGTCCCTTCCAACCCAAGCCATTCTCTGAATGTGTGATTCATACTGAATGAAAAGTTAGGTCAAATGTTGCCAAAAGAAGGAACTCCTTACAAGGAATCTTTCCTGACATGAGAAGTAATTAACATATTTTTGTTTTGTTAATGAAACTTTAAAAAAAAAAAAAAAAACATATTCACTTAAAAACTCCTGAACCTTCAAAAATTCTAACTTGCCTTCTAAAAAAAAAAAGGCAACCTTAATCATGGCATTCTTTGAAATATCTGACTGTAGTTTTAATAATATTCTTTTCGCTGTATGCAATTTGCTATGTAAGAAAAAAGGAAATAACATTTCTGTCATGAATTTGACAGCATTGAAACAATGTAAACATGAATTTTCACTTACGGACTCTACAGACATCTACTACTTGTGCTGAGCAACTGAGAACTGAAATATCACTTGCAGAGGATGAGACATTTCAGATACTGGGTTTCACAGACAGAATAGTTTAAGCACACTTGTCAATATTGCTGTTATTTGTCATGACTGTATGTGGCTACATACAGTAAGGTTCAATTGGCTCTTGATGTAAAAGCATAGCTGCAAATTCATCACTTGTGTCACGTGCTGTCTGCTGCAGCATGTGAGCAGTGTTTAGATCAACTGCAGCAACACTGCAAGTGTCACTCTTTTATTCTAAGTGTTCAGGTCATATTGATGCCTTCCCTTCCCAGAGCGGAGACAGTGCTGAGATAGAGCAAGTTTAGTTTCACAAGCACCTTGGAGACAAAGGAATGGTCATTATTCCATCTGATTTATATGCTCCGTTATGCAGTGTGCAGTTCAGCTTTTTAGGTCTCTCTAGCATTTTTTTGCCTGCTAGGTTCCCTTAGCCTGTTTGAGTGTATTTTGTAATGGATCTATTCCTCCTATTTATGAATTTTATTTCTGTACAGTCTCAGTCTTCTATGGGCTTTAGTATTCATCAGCCACACAGGAACGTCCCAGTGCTTCAGGCATTATTCCTGGAGGTGGCATCACTTGTTATTTTTTTTTCCCAGTAAGATAGTAAAAAAAGCTTTGCCTTTATTTTTTTTTTCATCTCTATGCCCTGTAGGCAGCTCTCAGTACAGACGTGGTGTTTGCTTCCATGCCTGTAGAGGAGTTTTTGTCTAGAATAAAGCTGTATGCTATCTGCTTCTCATTTTTTGTTCTGCTTTATTTTCATGCTAATCACAGTATTTTTCATGCTCAGAGTCTTTTTAGATTGACCTTTGCCACCATGTTTCTTGTACCTCATGCTGAGTAATTAGAAAGGACACCAAATGTATTCCAAAATGATTTGTAATTAAAACAACTATTTAAAAAGCTGCTGTAACTGCAGCTGGTATTCAGATTGGTGCACTTCTTGGTGCCCTTCCAGATTCTTCCCTCCTCCGGCAGGTTGCTCAGGCCTTAATCCTCTAATCTAAACCGTCTTTAAATTGCCCTCTTAGAGCCATCTGTCAGTTCCTCCTGCCCAGCATGGTGCCTAGCCTTCTTCTGAGGAGGGGCAGCAATTGCAAATGAAACCTGTAAGCTACTAAAACAAGAATTTTTGCCTACTAGGGTTTATCTCAAAATTTTTGGCCACCACGGGTGTTGTGCTTTTTTTAATATATATAAAAATACCAATTAAATATCTCAATTTTTGCTAGTATTAACCTCAGTTATGTTACCTATATATATCTTAGCGTTTCTTCTTTCTTGTGTATTCTTGATCCTTGTCCAGTGTTTCTTCTGCTGTTCTTATCAGACTCACACATATTGCCCGATGATTTCCTACAGTAGAAATAAGATAAAGAAAAAAGAATAGCTCATTTACTGTGCTTCCAAAAGAAAAATGAAAAGGAACTTTTGCAATGAAATATGTCAATAAGACAGATTTTTAAGGAATCATTAATAATAGGTCAACTGTATTATCACTAAAAAAATGCAGATTTATTACTTTCTTCATTTTGACTGTCAGAACAATACATTCAAAAATTCAGAAAAGTCCCCGAATATCTCCCATTTTTATATTACTTGTGGGTTTTGTAACTAACAAATGAGACTGCTGAAGTTTGGTGTCTGAGCTGATAAAATTGCCATCTCCAGTTCTGGAACCTGGATGAAAAAAAAGTAATCAAATTAATGATTAATTTTATTAACTTGTTGGTTGTTTTCGTGGGATTTTTTTTTGTTTTTTGTTTTTTGTTTTTTTTAAGTGGTTTCTTTGTTGGTTGTTTTTTTTTTTTACCATTTCTGTTTGTGGGAGAATGGTTTTTCTGCAGAATGTAGTAATTAAGAAAGATTTACAATAGCAAAGTAATTCTGATCAAAAATAAGCAACAGTGTTATGGTAGTAATAAATACAGAACTTCCAAAGGAAAATAACTACATAGACATCTTTCTTCTAAAATTATCAAGCTGAAACAATTTTACTGGACTGTATGTTTCAATAGATCCTTTTTGAACACATCAGAAACTACATTTTTGTTCATCCATAGAATCCAGTTTCTTATGTCTAGTTTGGAATCAAACTAGACGATATTTTATACTCTTATTTACAAATTGAAATTTTGGAAATCACTTCTCACAGTGCCTTTTGAGGTCAAATTAGAGCTCAGACAAAAACCTTGAACCCTACAATGAAATTGACATTTGTTCTTAATGAATTAACCATCTACCATGTCATTAGTGCTGCTTTGTAATTAATGACTCAAATCTCATCAAGTGTATAGTTTCCATAATGTTGAATTGTGCAGTAATCCAGTATTTCATGTTCAGAAGACATAGGGTTACAAACCATTCCAATAGCTTATCCTATCAGTAATAGAAGTAAAATATGAGGAAAGAAAATATAAACTACAGTGGTACCTTGTTTATATAGTTTGTTATGTATAATAGCAGTTATCGAGTATTACGTTTGGTCTAGTGGAACAATACTTTTTCTCAATAGAAATCAATGCTGAAAACTTTTTTCAATCGTTCTCTTTTATTAAGGTAACAAAATAAGTGAAAAATGCAGCGGTAAAAGAATGCCTTCATCTTTTTAAAATTATCCCCTTCTTTGCATTTTTTTCCCTGATATTTCTAAGGGGTTCGTTCTCAAATGCAAAGCTTATGGGCTTTTTATTTAGGAACAAGATAAGAATCTCATTTAAATTGCTCTAAGTAAAGCTAAATTTAAAACCATAGTTCTACTCTTAATTTCAAGCAGTGTTTATAACACATCATGTTTGAGAATCCTTAAGAAGTCATAATTTTTATTCCACTCTAGTTCTGGCATCTCTGTGCTAAGTCTGCCATGTGTCTGAAACATACCAAGTATTGGACTGTCTCAGGTGTCATGGTTTTATGGTTTTTCATTGCTATTCCACATCACGAGGAGGAAAGACCTCCTCATAGTGAATGAGCTGAAGTTTTCTCTGCTTTGCTGGTTAAATGAACTGAAGTCAAGGGCTGTATTACTGATGAACTGATTTTAGCTCCCTTATCATTACTTAAAGCTGTCTTGTATGTTCTTAAATTACTCTACAGCCTGCAATCTAAATATATTCTTTTGTCTTCCAAGTAACTTTCTTCATTTGAAAGTAAGATTTTATTTTACTCTGTTGAGAACTACTCATCAGTTAAATGAGAAAACAAGCACAAAGTTTGGAGAACTATAGGCTGAATGCACATCAACAGTACCTGAAAAAAATTAGACTTAATATTATGAAAAATGTAATAGAAATAGATAGTGAATTGAGTCAACTTTGAAAAAGGTTACTCAGACACCAAGTACAACAGCGTTGATTAATGTTAAATATTTGAACAGTGAGTATACTGAAACTAGTCAATTGCCAGCAAAGGGTATGTAGATCACGGTCTTATGAGTTATTAGAAGTGATTAGTGGAAGACTGCACTTGAAAAGCAAAATTTAAGGCAAATTCAAAAACAGGCCATTAAGATATTCACAGAAATATTCTTAACAGATGGAATGATTTTTTTTTTTATTTTTTTTAAAAAGCCACCATAAATATGAACGATTATTTTTGTTTTTGCAGATGTTTTGTGGTGGAATGGATCAAAACAGTCAAACATTTTTTAGACAAAAGATTGCTTGAACCTTTTAGAGTAGCTGGTAAGCTAGGAACAAAAGTAGCAGTGGATCAACAAACCCTAATAATTTCCTAGACTATTCAAACTATGTAAAACACAGAGTCTGGCTCCCTCCTCAGCTACTTTTAGCAGGATACTCTAAAAGTTGCTGTAGATCAGATGGAAAGTATTCATGCTGAACTAAGCATGGAATATCTTTCAACATATTACAATTTCTAACTCCACTGTACTTAATGCTATTTGGAATTAAGAGCACTCATTTCTTTGAGCATATTTACTGGAACCTGTTTCCAAGTAAAAATGCCAGAACGACTTCATCAATTGAAATGATAATACTTCAGAGCCAGATTTTGCTGTGATTTATAAAAATGCAGTGTTGTTGGAATTTCCTTCTGTGCAGTAGGTCAGTTAAATGCCTTTTCACCATTGAAGTGCTGGCACTCAGTGCCAAGTGGAATTTTACTTAAAAAATGAAAGGGGTTCTCACTTAAGCAAGAGTGTAGATGAAACCAAATAACAAATTCAGCAAGAAAGTGAACTGGTGGCTAGGCAATCTCCCAGATACTTCATTTCTTAAAAGCCAAATTCCATGGCATAAACTGATCAGGGTATTGTGCAGGCTGAGGAGAACTGCTGGGATGAGAATGCATTTGGTTATGAATTCCATGAAAGTTTTTCTGTATTTTTCTGCAATCTTCTTATGAATAAAAAAAACCTAAAGGCTTTCTTTTCACCTCTGGTAATAATTGTGAGGAGGAGTGTATCCTAATGAGATTTTTATACTCTAGAAACTGAAAGATACTGTCAAGAAGAAGTCATAGCGATAACAGTAATTAGCGACGCATTAATATGTATCTGTTGATTCTACATATCTGTCCTGTTTTATGACCTGAACAAATTATTTCAGCTATTAAATATATATTAGATGAAAAATTAAAACCTATGTTTACTGTGGTTAATGATGTTTTATATTTTTAAGACAGGCATTTGAATTTTCACATTAATTCAAGGTGAATGATTTTTAATACGTAGAAAAGACAGCAATCAGTCAATCAGTTTCAACTAGTCAGTATCTTAATGGATACATTTGCAAAAAAATGTTCTGAGTGACAATCATCATCCTGAACTTTAACTCTCTGAGAGCTAGCAAAGATTTCCTTAAACAAAAATTCTCTCATTATAAAGTGCTGAAAAAATTATATTTTATCTTGCTCTTGGAAAAAAATAAAAACAAAGAATAATCATTGTGTATGTGTATATATTAAAGATTTAAAGCACAGAGCCTGATACATGTCCCAGTTTTGTAGAACATTCAGTGTGATCATTTTAGCAGGCTTTTACCTCACCATCACCATAAGTTCACGTCAGTGAAATGGCCATACTCCCCAAAGTTCAGAGACCCAAAAACCCAAATAGTACAATCCAAGTCAACAGAGTCAGGTATTAGTTGAATATATGCTTAGCTTGGATTGTAGAGACTGCAAAGGTGATACAAATCTGTTTTCTGTGACACCTTCTCTTCATTTTTTAACAGATTATTAGCTTAGTGCTCTGGAAGATATGACATTCTGACAACTGGTTAATCAGTTGGGAAGAAAAAGAAAAATCTCAAAAGTCATTTAAGTCAAGCTTTCAATAAAAGTCCCAATGTTTAAGCATTTTAAATACATACTTTATAAGTATTTATAAGCTCTACTAGCTAAATGATCGTATATCTCAAGAAATAACGTGCTTATCGGATACAGAAATGTATGCTCTCTGATTTAAAATAGATATGATAATCAGATAATAGTTTGACTTTACTTACTTCAGTTATAAAAATAATAAACACATTCCATCTGTACAGCACTTCTTACCTAAGGATCTCAAAGTATTCAGTGTTAATTTCATGAGATCCTGAAACCAGGAGACTGCAAACCTTAATCAACATTTTTGGGTGTTGTTACTATACTACATTTTCACTCTTTCATCTGATTAGGTTTACCTGCATATTTCCAGAAGATAAGGAAAAATATTTTGGGGAGGTTGTTATATACCATCATGTTATGAGAAGCATTTTTAATACAAATCCTCTTCCATGGATGGATTTTTATCACAAGAGTATTTAAAATTGAGGAGGCTTGACATAGTTTGTCTTCCATGTATCCTCATTTAGCAACCAGAACAGCATAAACTTTATCTTTTATCTTTTCCATTTCCTTCGGTAATTCTGTATCTAGTTATGATAATCTAAAATTGTCAGATTGGTTTTCAAGTCCTTTTCTGAAATAAGTTCATCCATTAGGCTATTTATCTGCTTAGAATTCTAGAAAGCAAACGTACTCTCTCAGAGGAGATCTTCATACAGTCAGAAATGAAAAATGTATTTTGGAAGGGAAATATGTCTGTGTTTGCATTAGTAGTATTGAGTGGTAAATTCAGCTCTTTTCCAGAAACTGCTCATTACATTTTTTTCCATAATAAAAGTCAGATAGGAAAACTAGCTCTACAAGTCATAATTCTAACCTAGAGACTGAGTGAATGAAAAGTTACAGGAGAGAGGAGGGGAGAGGTGGAGAATTCGAAATACACGGTAAAGTTAATAATTTAGTTTCTACTGGCCCACTGTAGTCAGAGAGCTGTAAAAGACATTCTTAAAACAGCGAACTCTCAGGCAGTCATGCTTTCAAATTTTTGAATAAATGGAGATATGGGTCATACTAGTGACTGAAGTTTTTTAAGATAACTTGAATAATTTTTTGAAAGATGTTATCAAGGCTTACATCATGAGCTCAATAAGATCCAGAATATACAAGGAAAAACATTTGAAGCAGGTGATGACTTTAAACATCAAAACATCAAAATACTGTTTAAAACATTTTTTTTCCTGAACATTTATGAATAAATATGAAAGCTGCAGCCAGAGAGCCTGTCACTTGTACCGCTGTGCAGATGTGTAGCAACCTGCCTCTTGAAACATGTTCAGGGAGGAGCAGAACTTTGTAAGAAGTTCTCCAGAAACCAGCTAACGGTCTTCTCCTGATTGCTGCCTTGTGTCATGACTCTAACACCCAGTCAGGGTGTGTTTGCTATCCAGAACAGAATATTTTAATTTCTTATGGAATGTTTGTAGGACTGGGCCAGGGGCCCTGTTACAAATTAAGGCTGAACAACTACTTAATTTTATTGGATAGGAGGAAAGGACTTGGTGACTCAAGAAGTGCTGAGTATTTTTAGTAATTTCAAATGTTAAAAATGTTATTCAGTATCATGTCCTATCCTGCATCAAGCCAGACACTTCTTCCATTTAGCCAAAGGTTTTCAACCCATGCTTTGTTGTTCTGAGTTCAAGTTCAACCTGCATATGACAGTTTCATCAACTGTTCTGTTACCTCTGCTAATGAGCCATCTGGCAGGGTGTCATCTTCTACTGAAAACAGGTATTTGATCCAATTCTCATTTGTTATAATGTCAAGAAAGCATTCATTGAAGTCAGTGACTGAATTCAATGTTCTTGTACGTCAGCAGAAAGTCAGGATGAATTTTGAATTAACATTAAAACATTTCTATGGTAAAAACATTTGCCAATTCCTCTCATGTTGTCTCTCAACACAGCTCACTGGATCTTAAGATGATTTTTTTAATCTTTTCCTTGTTCTATGTTCTGATTTTCATCTAATTATTATGCAGTGTGCACATTTTAGTCTCTATAAATTGGGTTCTATTCATTGCAGTACAAGAACAAAAAGTTAAATAGATGAATTCAAGAACCTTAGCTCATTCAGAATGGGCTTAGCTCAATCAAAATTAAAATTCTGTCCACAAAATATTTGCTCCTAAAATAGAATTGAGAGTTGTGAGCCAACACCTTCCTAAGTTACAACCTTCCTAGGTTTAGAACCTGCACCTTTTTCCCCATTACTTGACATGATATGATGAGCCATTGTAAAGACATCAGTGTGAAAAACTGTTGAAAGTTACTCAACAAGAACAATCATATTATCATGTCATATCGTATGACTCTTCTAAGCCCTTCAAATTGGAAGTTGTCACTACTTTCCATTCATTTAGCTTTCTATTAAAAAAAAAACAAAAACAAGCGGCTTCTCTTTCCAAGATCTGTACGTTCTATCAAGGTGATTTTCAAGTAGGGAAGATTTTCACCATATGATTGAATAACTGGTTATACAAATAAGGCACTGGTGCATTATACCGCTCAAATAAAACCCAAATGATAAGTAGCAGGAAATCATACTTTCTAACAATCTTATGCTCTTTAGAGCTTCCAGAGTGAAGTCTAATAGCTGTGGTTGAATTCTTTTCTTTCCATCTCCCCAGGTTATTCAGTTCAAGCCTACTTTATTAACTGACTTGTGTGGTATTTCTTTGCGGGTTTTTTGCTGCCTTTTTTTTTTTTTTTGCTATAGCTGCCTAGATTTCCTTAGTTCATGTAAAGTAAACAAGACAAGCTCAAATTACCTTATTGTCAGTATCTATTTGAGAGCAATTCATCTGATTAGAACCTTCAAATCTGTGGTTGGATTCCTATAGAAGAAAATGCAAGGAAACAAAGACTTTACTAGGTTTTAAAAAAAAAAAAAAAAAAAAAAAAGCATCTGATCCTTTCTAAGTCATTGAAAATTCAGTATATTGAAAAATGGTAACTGAGGAAAACAAATAAACGTGATTTCTGTATCATCTTGGTTGGGAAGTTTCAGTTTAAGTAACATAAAATAAAAGCAAAAGGCATCAAGAAGCCATAATGAATAAGACTGAAGGTCTGTTTAAGTCCACTGTGATCCCAGCAATAGAGACAAGCAATCTTAGGAATCAAGTTAAGAATGGGGAAAACTTCTACAGCATCTCTTGCTTTCCATCTTGCTAAGGCTTAAGGACTCCCTGAGGTGACAACCTTGAATTTATTAAGCTACATAACATCTCTACAATATCCTCGTAGTATCTAATTATTATGAGCCAGATCATGGTTTAGTGCTTAAATTGAAAGATTTAAAAACTGTAAAAGACAAGTTTGGAAACAAGATGACATAAAAACCAATGATCAGACAGGTGAAACGGGATTAAAAGAGCTGTTTTTCCATACAGAAGAATGAAAAGGATCCTAGCAGGATTATTGAATTTGATTGCACAGATACAACGAAAGCAACTGGAAGCCTTCACTACCTATTTCTGTTCAGTATATGGAGAAATAATCAGATGATGTAATCATATCATAGGGTGATGATTAAACATTCTCCATTACAAATGTAGCCAGATAAGTATTATAAATTGTAGCCACTAAAACAACTGGGTAAATCTGCATATCTGGATAAATTGTATTAGAGTTTTAAAACAGCTGAAAAAGACATTTTGAGGACTGTATGAACCCTTGAAATCTTTGCATTCATTACTAGAACTGAAAAATAAAGCCAACTGAAATATAAATGGGAAATGTTGAGTGCCCAGTTATGTCCCCTGGGCACTGTGTTTTGCCCATGTGCTGTATAACTGTTTTATTGATTACCAACAAACAACAAACAAAACAGAAACAAAGACAAAATCACTGGTAATAATACTGGAAGACAGCAAAGACTAGGGAAGTGGTAACTCACAAAGAGGGTATTGGTACTGAGTAATCTGGTAAACGGGCTACAAGCAAATGTATGATGTTATGCATCTAAGAATAAAGAATAGGTATTGATTCTAGAGAGGAGGAATCTATGTGGGAACATAGCAGAGAGGGAAACAGAGCTGCTACGAGCCTGCTAGATAACCAGCCAAGGATGAACCACATTGCAACACGGAAGCCAGTGCACCATTTCAATCCATCAGTGTGAAAAGAGAACTGTTATGATGTTAGAGGCAGGTTGAAGCACATCAGTACCTGGCACTGACGCGACTGGTTCTGGAACAGTGTGTCCTGGTTGATGCCTTCGCAGAAGAAGCCTATTGCTAAACTGGAAAGAGTTCAGAAAAGGGTCAGAATAATGATTATGCTTTAATGGGAAAGTCAAAGCCACATGTATTTAGCTTATCAAAAAGAAGTTTAAGGAGTGACGTGATCATAGCCTTTAAATTATTTTTTTCTCATCATATTGAAGTATTCGCCTTCAAATTTTAAAGCAGCACAACTTTATTTGTTCCTTCCCAGGTTTTATTCATTTTTGTGTCCACTAAAGTTAGAAAAAATGGCAGTTCTAGAACTCAGTGAAAATTACATCCAGAGACTAGGTTTTGTCAGGTAGAATTTTCCCTGCCTATCAATTAGTGATGTAGCTTACTTAAGTAGTCTGTTTAGATATTCATAGGGAAAAAAAAAAAAAGGAAAAGAAAAGACTTAGCAAAGTAGAAAATAAATGTGAGGAAAAACAGAAGGTTAAAAAAATCATGTTAACAGCACTGTAGGAAAACAGTGCAGAAACAGGTTTTCTCATGAAAATGAAAAGATCAGTCTAGTAATCTTGGATTAATTTACACCACACTAATAATTGAGGCAAGATATAGGGCTGTAAGAAAGTTCTGTATTTACTTTAAAATGCATAATATTTCTGGATCAGAAGCATATAATTCAGCATATTGGATTTAAAATGTTGCACATAATTGTTTCACTTACAGAATCTACAAATTCAAACTGTCCACAAGTATTGCACCAGCCTGTATAAAGCACGTCAATCCAAGGACATCAGTTCTGATCTAATAAAGACGTCTAGAAGAGCTGCAGGTTATTTGAAAAAATGACAGCCACTAAGGCTTGAACAGGCACTAGACAAAAAACCAGAAGACTCAGAAAATACTGAGAGATTCTGAAGTGATTTTTGAACACAGAACCTAATTAAGTTATCACTGAAGGCTCTGGGTGTTATGTAATTGTTTCAACCAAGGAGAAGAGAGGGCCCAAAACAGCATAGTCCAGCTGATCCCATGCTAATTTCATATTAGTTCAGCTTCATTTATTTACTGGAAAAACCAAAAAGAAAAGAAATGGAATCAGCCCAGCGATATAGGATCCATTAGAAGTTTCAAGATGAATTTCCAGAACTTCTGAATTACCATTTTGATAATAAAACATTGTTCTTCTGGGGCTTCTTGCCCTGCAGAAGAAGTAGGAAGTGGTAGAAGTATTACCAGTAATTCTGTCTCACCCCAGTACTGCGAAGGGCTGCCTGTACCTTCAGAAGTGGACACTGTTCTGGAGTTTAAATTCGTGTTCCCATTTCTTTCAGCTACTTTTGCATCCTGTGTTATTTTCTGAAGCAGTAAAACCACTTCAACTCCATCCACAGTCTTGATCAAATACTGTTAAAAGACAAACAGCTAACTTTCAGGCAGCTGCCTTCAAGCTACACATACATACCTGCAATGATAAATAACCCAGCTTTGCGTGTACATTTAATTAATGTATTCTTAATTATTTGCTGCTGATGTTCTTCAGAGTCCTTGAGAAGCACTGATCCAAAGAAGACCCTGCTTCAATATGGGGATTTTGCCACAGGCAAATGCATAACAAATTACTTCTAGAAGGAGGTGCCATATTGTTAGATCAAAAAGTATACTTTATGGATATATTTGACATATCCAGTCTGACAGATTTCCTAAACGGCCAGACTTTTTCTGAGGTGGTAATTTCTGCAACATAGATTTTGATTTTGTGCAACAAAAAACAGATAAGCTAAAAATCCCTCTTCTTTTTTTTTTTTTTAATAATAACTTAGATGTGCATAATGGTAATAATTTAATGGCAGAAAGTCAGAATTTTTTTCCTGGTAGTATGATCTAATTGAGCAAAATGCAGGGTAGAAAATAAACGTCAGACAAGAATTTACACACACAAAAAAAATCCCATTCCTGAGAAAGATGTCATGGTACAAGCAACAACATGGAAAGCACATGAAAGGAAAAATTATTCCAGGACATCAGATGGGATAGTTATATACCCATAAAAGCTGAATATATAAATATAGATATGCTGAAAGCTTATAAATGGAATTTGTCTGGGACAATAATAGTATAGCTAGACTTTTTGGCATAAACTGAAAATAAATTTTAAAACCACAAAATGCCAAAACTACAGCTCTGTTTTCCTAAATAGGATGGCATCTTCAATTAGCCCACTCTTAGATCAGAATTTATTTTAAGAAAATATCTATTTAATTCATTTTTCGTCTTGTCAAGCTTCATTTAAGGTCTTTTAAAAGCAAACTTGTATCCTTTAATTAGGACATTGGAGGCTACTTTTTACTCACTAAATAAAAATAAGTTCCCTTTTCAATGAATTTACATTTGAACGTATTCAAATCTTACCAATAGAAAGAAGGGTTAGAGCCATGAAATTAACATATGAGATGTTCCAATTCCATGACATCACTGCAATTTTCTTAAGTGGATGCCATTGGATACATAGAAAATGGAGCTGGGAAAGATCTGACATTGTCTTATCTAAGCTTCTTTCCAGTGATACTTCAGCTGATAGGGAGCACAGGCCATCATTGGTGGAGTAATGCAAAGAGATATTGGTGGCTCCCCTTCAAGTGGAAGCCACTTGGATTAACTGGATGGTTGAACACTTGGAAAGCCTTCCCGTTCATTTGTTTTGAAGAAGATAATGGAACTGCCTCTGGCAAACAGGAAGCCTCTCCAGAAGAAAGGAAAGTGTCTATATAAAAGGCTGGAAATAGGGCAAAGGAAGAAGGGGGCAATTTAACTACAGAGCCTGCAAGACAAGGAATATGGCTGCTATGAGAAGGAGCAACATGTCAAATTGATGCTGATACACAAATAAATCCACATACAAGAGGAGAAGCTTCTCGAAAGATCCTGGGAAGACCTATCTACTGTAGGGAAAATACAGAGCTACAGAAAGCAAATGCTCAGCTTGAAGTTAGCTAATCTAGTCCTGTTAGGGTATGCATCAGTGAAACTACATGGATGTTGTTTGTAATAGAAAAGATCAACACCATCAAAAAGATAGATCCAATTAGAACATCAAGCTTGATATCAGCAATTAAGCAACTGAAATATCATACTCTAACTTCCAGTGTGCCACAGGAGTTAAACTCTTAACAACATTCATCAGAGCGCATCTAGAATCTGCTACTGCATCCACTTCTGGGCTCCACAGTAGAAGAAAGATGTTGGTAAATGAGTGAGCTCAGTGGACATCCACAAAGCTGGCCAGGAACAGGACAAGAGACAATGGCTTTAAGTTGTGCCAGGGAAGTTCAGGTTGGATATTAGGAAAAATTTGTTCTCAGAAAGAGCACTGAAACAGACTGCCCAGGGAGATGATGGAGTCACCGTCCCTGGAGGTGTTCAAGAACCACGGAAATGTGGCACTGAGGGACATGGTTAGTGGGATTGGGTTGATGGTTGGATTAGATGATTTTAGGGGTCTTTTCCAACCTTAATGATTCTACGATTCTATGAGAGTACTTGCTCTTCAGAGAGCTGAGGGAACTTGGCTGGTTTAGCCTAGGGACAGCTTAGAGGGCATATAGCAGCTCTCCACTGCTTTTGAGGAGGTTGCTATGCAGGTGGAGTCAGGTACTTCACGATGGTGCTGTGGTGGTAGACATGAGACAAACTGAGGCAAGACAGGCTCTAATGGAATGGAAGGAAACCACAAGACCAGTCGAGTACAGGCAGCCCAGAGAGGCTGTGCAGTCCTTGGAGGTTTGCAATGTGAGACCACGTCAAGCCCTCACTAACCCTGCTCTGAGCTGGAGGTTGGACCAGAGACCTCATGTGGACCCTCTCTGTGATCTAATGGTCACAATACTTACGAGTGATCACAGCCCACGGGATTTTAGCAGCCCGAGCGCCAGCGGTGCTGAGCCCCTTCCCACCTCCGCCTCTCCGCAGGCACCCCCTGAAACTTTCCCCGGCAGACTGCGCCCGCCCTTCCTCCCACCTTGGTGGGGGGGGGACTAGCTCTCCGGCTCCCTCCGTGCACCGGGGACGGGGAGGCGGGCAGCCTGGCAGCCTGTCTTCCCTCCTCCCCCCGCCCCGGCTCGCCCGCCCGCCCGCCCGCCGAAGCCTTTCCGAGAGGTTCCCGCATTGCATCGCCGTGCCCCTGCTCCCCTGCCGCCGGTATGAGCGCCGGTGAGGCGAAGGAGTATCTTGCCCGCAGGGAGATCCCGCAGCTTTTCGAGGTAGGATTAGCGGGGCTGGGTGTTTATGGGGGGCGGGGGCTGAAGGTGGCTGGAAGGACGGAGCCGCGCCGCTGCGGGCTGGACCCCCACCCCGGGGCGCGGGTGATGCCGGGCGGTAGGATGAAGGCGGCAGCCCCGCAGCGCCCCCCGGCCCGGGGTGGGGGCAGCGGCTGCCCTCGTTCAGCCCCTCGGGAGGGAGCAAACTCTGTTCGGCTTCTTGCAAGTTACCTGCTGCTAATGGTCGGTGATTACTTCTTCCCCGTGCAGTGTGGATTTACATATATATGTATATATATATATATACATGTATTTTTTTTCAGAAGCTGGCATCCCGCCTTCTATATAAAACGCACAAATATGCCTTTTCTGTAGTCTGTTCCAAAGCAAGACATTGTTCTCTTTATGTTTGGAAATGACAGGGCGCAGAGCATGGTTACATTTTACAGACACACTGAAAATGTGAATGCTTTAGCAAGAGATGCAGATCAAACTGTTTTTCTATACAGGCATAAGGCTGGTGTTAGCAATTTACAATAATGGTGCACATCTGCAAAAATACATAGCTAGTTGCTGTGGTCAGGTAAGTAAAAATAATGCCTAGGTACATATACATTATACCCTATTTTATAATCGCAAATCTGTATAAGTAGCACGCACTCATTGTATAAACTGTACATAATTGAGCAAATCCTGAATTAGAGCTCTTAATGACCAGCATCAACTATGACCCTCAGTGTACGTGCACACAGATTGGGAAAAACACAAAGGAAGAGAAACCACCCTGTAACATTTATTGTTTGGAGCAGGTTGGATGCAGTTGTCTGGTGGAGAGGTGAGATGATGACCTATGCATCACATTGTCAAGGAAAATCAATTCCCATGCGTCTGAGGAGGGCCTAGCATTCCTCCTTCCACACACCCCACAGTATTCATTGGTACAATGAGTGTGGAATGAATGGCACAGACAGGGATTTTCTAATGGCTGGGAATTTCCACTCAGTTAAATCTGGAACCGCCTGTGAACTCTGGGTTTGGGTTTTTTTTTTCCAATACTTACCAAGATGATAAGTGGGGATTTCTCATGATTCTAAAAATTTTTTTTCATTATGTCTTACATCGTTAACTCAGGACTATACTTATTTTACCTGTGGCTGAACCTGTCTTTAAAGAAAACACACATTTTAGTGATTTAACAGAACACAGAGTGTACATAAGTATGGTTTTTTTTGGCTCATGCATTGCTGTACATATATTTGCCAATGGCAGGTCTAAGAAAATTTAAGGAAATTTTTTAAAAACTATTTTCAGTTTCCATTTTGATGCAAGTATAAAGACATAGCCATAAGCCCCCTATTCTGAATCATTTTTTGTGACTGCTCAAACATGTAATTTATGCAGGCCTCAGTCTCATGCATTGGCTTGAATGGGGAAGTCTGAATATACAAGGAATACAGGATTTCTCTGTGCAAGGTCAAATTCAAAGTATAAGTGCTTCTTTCTTCCTATCATCTATCATTATTGTATGTATTTCTGATCCGACATTGCAGAGTCTGTTGAATGGATTAATGTGTTACAAACCTGATGATCCTATTGAATATTTGGAAAGCTGCCTGCAGAAAGTGAAAGAGCTTGGAGGATCAGAAAAAGTGAAATGGGACACTTTTGTCAGCCCAGAAAAGAAGACTCTGCCTCCACTCAACGGAGGACAATCCAGGAGATCTTTTTTCAGAAATGGTAATGTATTAAGTAGGAAAATATTTATATTTTCTGTATTATGAATGGTTTTACATCCACTATTGAATTATTTTATACTCACATCTATAGCAGACCAAGCCTCATTCTGATCTTCCTTAGGCAAAGGATTAAGTTTTCTGTTCACCTGGGTTTTCACATTTGGGTTTCTCCTCCTGTAACAAATGTGTGAGAGAGGAAGTTGTGATCATCTTGCAGCCTGATAATGCATGTTTGCTGTGTAAATGCTTAACACATTAGTGAAGAGATTTCTCGTATTCTCCTTAAAATATTTGCAAAGATAGGGTCATAGCTCTCTTAATGCATTTAGCTTATGTTTTTGGGTCCTTATAGGTAACATATGTACCAACTTCACCGCATTTGCAATTTTTTCTTTTTTTTTTTTGCCTAATTGCATTGAAGCTATATACAAAATGAAGTAAATATGATGCAAATGACAAATTCCTAGAAAAGGGTTCTTCCCATAAAACCAAAGCAAATGTCATTATCAATACCTGTAATTATTTTATTTGTAATGTTAACAAGGAGTAATTAGCTTATCTTTCAGTTGCCATAGTTATTCTTCCTTGCCATCCAGCAGTTCATTAAACTAATTAGCAAGAATACTATTCTGTCTCTATGTACAACATGTATCACCAGAGGAGTTCTGCTTAGCAGTACAGGCTGTCTGCACAACACAAGCTTCCTCTTCTCAGGGGCCACTGCCAAACTCTGGGTGCTATGAACAGATTTTCACAGAAGAGCTGAAGTGTTTGTAAATTTAAAGAAACACCAAAGAGAACAGACTCCTAGCAGTTCCAATTTAATAAATCAGATAAATAGAGGCAAGGAATAGAGTCACAGCAAGCACATTGTAAAATTAGGAGATAATATTACAGTAAAGTTAATCTTTATGCCTTGTGCTTATTTATTGTATTTAAATCTGTGTACAGTATAGGTTCTGAATTTCCTGTATATCTGCACGATTCCCAGTTTATCTTACTATTTTACAGTGATGCCTGATAATTCTAACTTCCCTTACCGACGGTATGACCGACTCCCTCCAATCCAACAGTTTTCAATAGAAAGTGACACCGATCTTTCTGAAACTGCTGAGCTAATTGAGGAATATGATGTGTTTGATCCTGCAAGACCTCGACCAAAAATTATCCTTGTCATAGGTATGAACGCAGACTCATTTTGACAACATTTTGTCCTTGTTGCTTTGACTTTTTACTTGTTTTGCAAACACAGTGGATGCCTATGTGTATTTAAATGCAGGTATGCTGTTTGCCCTAACTAGTGGTGCAGCCCGATTAGAGTGAATCAGAAAGTGAAGTTGTTAGCGCTGAGGACACAACATCCTAACTGCTAGCATTGTAGTGGAGTTACCATGAGCATCTGTGGTCCTATTCTGTAGCTTCAGTGTCTGTTAGTGGCTGGAGTGCCCATGGTTTACTTTTGGAATACATCTGCTGGTAGAGTTTAACCTAAAACAAATCCATTCCAAGACAGGTCCCCGTTATGAACCAAAGTGTTCTTCCTCTGGATCTGAACTGAAACATCTAATGTAGATGTACCCAAAGCTGCTCACAAAAAAAAAAAAAAAGGATATTTAAAATAATGGATAAGCCAGCCCAAATAGGTGATAGGAACTTTTGTCCTCTATATTTAGAACCTTAAAAACTAATCATTAGGCCCATCTGGGCTGAGTGTATACTATCTCTAGTGCATAGCATTCATAGACTAACCCCTAGATCTACTGGCAAGTGAATCTTGTGCCAGCTTCACGGAGAGAGAGTCATTGGTTATCATTAGTTAATTGTGTTCTCTCTCCAGGTTCTCTCTTGTGTACTGTTTTCTGCCCTTTCTAAGCAACTCAAATTTTCCATCCTCAAACAATCATACTGTTTATTAAGAAATAGCTGCACTTTAAGGCATTTTTCTAAATATCTGGGGTATGCCAAAAGAATGTCTTAGGCATTTGTACTGCCTTCATATTTTGTTTCTGAATAACAAATTGCAATGTGCAAATCTCTCCATGCACCACTGAACTATCAAGTTTATGTTAGATGGAGAAAGACCACATGCCCTTCTTTCATCTTAATTAATTAGCTAGCCTTCCTTTTAACAGGGAGAAAAGCTGTCTCTTTTTCAATGACCACAGAAGTCTCTTATGCACTGAAGTTTATGTCACTCCATTAAGGTAGAGCGATGAATGAAGATTTGATTTAGACAAAAGAAAGAGATTGGCTTTCACCTCTGGAACTGAGTGCAGGAGTATTTAAAGTGAAATCCTTGAATGCCAGCATATAGTGAGCACAGCATGGATTTTGCAGAGCTTTTGTTTTCCCCCTTTTATATAGAGAACATTGTAAACATCCCACAAAGGCTATTTCAGATTTATTTTCCAATTGAGTTTCTCTGAATCTGCCTATTATAGTGTGATCTGATAGCTGCACAAAACTATATGAAGCTTAACAGCTACTGTCCAATTTCGTACAATATCAAGAAAATTTCTCCCAAATTCAATTTTCTATTGAGAAAGCACATAAAAACATAAATGGAAAGTATAAAAGAGAGAAAATGAAAAAAAGGACACTATATATTTCAATAGACAAAAATTGTACGCAAAAAGTGTGTTACATAGTTCTCAGTTTGCATAAAATGCCCACTAAAGTTCCAGTTAAGCAACCTATTTATGTCTAACTAGACTTAATTTACCTTATTGCCTAGCTAGTATGACACTAGTTCCATTCATTGTTGGAGACCGAAACAAACAGAAGTTAAGGAACTGTCTTCTGCTTCACATATTAGTGAACTTTAATAATGCACTAGCCCAAGATCTTTTTAATGCTTCCATAAAGGATTTTACAGCTTCCTCACTTTATGAAATTTATCGCGTATATAATGCACCAAGTAACCCATAAGGGTGGGGTTTCGGTTCTTTTTCTATGTTTGCAGAAAAGTCTGCTGATGAAATATAAAGGTGCGAAGCAAGTATGTGAAAAATGAGGTAGAATCAGCCAGGATGGCATGTATCTAAATGAATGGAAAATTAAGTTTCTAAGGCAGTACAACATGAGGAAACAAGATTGTGTTTTAAAAATGTGCTTCCTAACGTATTTTGAGGAATATGTTCTTACTATTGATACTGTCTGAATACCTTAAAAAAATATTTCTCTGATATCATTAGCCACATTGTACACTATGTTTTTAAGCTGTTGTTTTTAAAATGCACTTAGTGAAAAACATTAGTTAATATTAAATGAAAGTTTTAATTTCATAAGAAAAGTCTGAAGGATTAATCAAAGCTAGAGGTGTCGGTAGTTGGCTGACCCTTTCATTTGTTAAATCCAGTCCACAGCTTGGTTTAAAATCACAGATTTTTTCAGGAATCTTACTACATGAGTTTAATTTGAATTTACAACAACGTAAGCAAAGTCAAAAGTTTCAACTTCCATGGACAAAACCATACTAAAACAACTGCCTTAGTAAAACTTTTGGGGCATAGCAAGCATTGCTTAAAACCAGTTAGCAAACATAATCTTAGATGCAGCAAATGTTCCCTAGTCTAGACATCTAAGAAATAATCATGTTTTTCCTGAATAATGTATAATCTCAGAATAACTGGAAATAATGAAAAAGAAAAGTGATTTGATTTTCTTTTCTAGTGTACAGTTTGCCAGTATGATTTATCAGAGCCAAAAATGGAAAATATAATGATTTACTGTGGGAATTAATTTTGTCCAATCACTTTTCTCTTCTTTTATAACCTGTTTCCCATTAGGTTGTAAATGGATAATATCAGTTTGCTCTGAAGGGATATTCTTCTGGATTGAGAAAAACATGACATGTGAGAGGCTTATGAATAGTAAAGTAAATCATTTCTCTCTTTTTTTCATGCTTGCAAATTTGAATTTAAAGAACAGAAGTGTCAGTCTACACCTTTTTTCTGCTTCTCTTTAATGACAAAGGAAATCTCTCCCTTACAGAAACTTAAGGTCTACTTGGTTTCAGAAAGTTCTACTATTTTTTTTCCAGCTCTTTTAGGATTTTACTGATGTTTTTTCAAGAAACAGTTTCTCTTTTTCTGGCATCTTTTGTAACTCTACTGTAATATATAACTATTTCCCTTGATCTCAAATTTTCTACTGTTTCTAATTTCTACATGTGATCTATTTATGTTTTGCATCTTTCTTGTTTCTGAGGTGCAAGACAGTTTGTTTCAAACTGGTCTGACCTACTCAGGGAAATAAACTGAATTTCCATCCTTGAAAGGAAGATTTATATCTGCAAGAATTATGCACAGCATTGAAGCCAATGTGTTTTATAAACTCTTTGCTTCAATGCAGTCACAACCTACTGCTGCTTTTATCTGGTAGCTAGTATTATTGAAAAAAAAAGCCACATAAATTAATACAAATAAATGGTGCACTTGAATAAACACATAATATAATACATAGATTATATAAATTATTTATGTTATGCACATTAGATTGCAGTATGTGGCTTTATATATATATCTTATGGAAATCTTTACACAGAGTGAGTAGACATTCCTGTAGTTAATAATAGACATACTTATTCACCTGGCAATACCTACTCCATGCAAACCAGCAGCAATCAGCTGGCAATTAGCGGCACTTCTCTGTGCTGTCCTTTTCATCCACCTAAGGAAAAGCACACTGGGAATCAACTACTCCAAACCCACAATTATTCCAGACTAACAAGAGCTTGTAATAAATTATAAACAACATAGTATGGTCTTGTTTGAACATCTGTATCAGGTATGGTTTTGATACAGGAGCGAAACAGACCATAAGGTTTGGTGAAATGTAGCTGTCATGGGGAAGGCTGAGCGTGCCATCGGAGGGAACTAAAGAGAGCCAAAGCAGAGCTGCTTTGTAGCCACCTGAGTGGAAGAGATGATTCCTGATATAACAAATGCTTGTATATCTACAAAAGGGAAACATTCTCTATTCTAACAAAGGGGATAGCTGAAAAAAACTAGATCACCTAGAAGACTTGATATTCAAGAATAGCTGTAAAGCCTAATTCAGTCTGCAAAAAGAAGAGAGAAAGTTTGTGCCTTGTTAGGCAAGAAACAGCAAGTGAACTGAATGAGAGAAGATTATTTTTCTGTTTTAATATTACAGCACAGAATAAGACAGTTTTTCTTTCACTTCTTTGTGTGCTTTATGAACATTTGTAACTACATTGTCTAGTAGAATGTTACAGATATATCCTTAGATTTGCATTTATCTTAACCTGGCTTGATTTAAGAGTGATTTAAGTTAATTGGATAATCATACGGTGAACTGGGTACAGGAAGACCCTATCAGTATTTAAGATTCCATGCACATTCTTTTCAAATGGGTCCTGATTTGAGATGCAACAGCAAGGCCAAGTTACCAGCACAGTCTGGGTGCAGAAATGTTCCTCATGGCTGCTGGTGGCACTGAAAGCTCTCTGACATGTAATGCTATGGTACAGGTTTGAGCCTGGTTACACAGAGTGTCATAATTGTGGAGGAAGAAGTACTGGAAATCTTATTCTACAGCCAAATCTGTATTAATTATATAAATGCCTAAATGCTATTCATGGGAATTATGCAGAGAATGATAAGAAAGAGTTCTATTATTACTAGAAGACAGCTTATTGTATCCATATTTACTTTCATCACATTGTATTTTTCAAAGCTCAGAGAAAACGTGCATTATAACTTTAATGAGACTAATTCTTTGTCTGTTGAAGTAAAACTCAATGCTCTCACACAGAAATGCCCTCAAAATATCTAGTTAGTGTTGGGAGTTAATATCAAAAGATTTGTTTTGGTTTTGCTTTTGTATGCTATAGAGTAATATCAATTTTTTCTATAAATAAATATTTATTTCCATCAAAACCATTCCCTGTTTTTACATACTGGGTTCCAGTTTCTCTGTTCTTCACATCTTATCACATTCTATTAGTTCAGATCCGTTCTGACTTTTTTATATATGCATTCTTGCTTCTGCTGTCCAAGCGTCTCTCACTTCAGCATTCGCTACTAACGTGGCTGTGATTTTGGTATCTACTCTACCTGCACTGCACTGAAGGGTGTCTTTATTCTTCAAGTTGTCCAGCAAGCTGAATCCAACAAATTGCTTCTCTACCAGATGCTTCAAGCATCAACACCAGAAGTATGCAAGGTTCAATAAGAATACATCTACCAAATAACTATGGAAATATCTCAGCTGATTATTTAATATTTTTCTGTATTTTAAAATTACAAAACCTCAGAAACTCATGTAAGCGTATCTAGGAGCAGATTTTATTAGTTCAATTTCATGAGTAGTCCATTGATTTCACTGCTTTATTTAACCAGGTATGATTGTGCCATGAGTAAACAAGACTATTTGATTCCACCTTTGGATTCAAAAAGTTCAGAGGAGACTGGTTCATTTGTCTCTCCCTCTAGTACAAATCAGGAAAAATTCCTTTGCAGGAACAGTTTTAGAATGAGGTCAAGCCCAAGAGAGGATGTTTACTTTTTCTTCATAAGTAATTTGTATTCTTTTCTACTTTTAAAAGCTGTTACCTGTATAACCGGGTAGGTGAGAGCCATCTCTAATGACTGGTAACAAATCATGCAACTGCAAGGTGTGTTCTGGTACTGGAAGATTGGTGCTGACAGCAGAGATTTCACATGTGACTGGGTACTTCGGATGACAGTTTAATTTCATGTTTTGCTTATCTTTAACAATAGGTGGCCCAGGAAGTGGTAAAGGAACACAGAGTTTGAAAATAGCAGAACGCTATGGATTTAACTACATATCAGTTGGTGAATTGTTAAGGAAGAAGATCCACAGCACAAGCAGCAATAGAAAATGGAGTCTAATTGCTAAAATAATTACTACTGGAGAACTAGCCCCCCAGGTACAACAGAGTTAAGCCTATCCTGTGTTAATATTTACTTTCTAAGGATTTGTACATGCTGTCTTAATGTGCACCATCAAGGAAACCTACTTCACAATACTGAATAAACTTCTTTTCTCTGTGAAAGGAAACAACTATAACTGAGATCAAACAGAGATTAATGCAGATCCCCGATGAAGAGGGTATAGTGATTGATGGATTTCCCAGAGACGTTGCCCAGGCAATCTCCTTTGAGGATCAAGTAAGAGACGTTTTGTTTATTTTATTTGTATTTCTTTAACAGTTAGGCTTCTTGAAATTCCAAGAAAGACTAGTTATTTCTAACTGAGCATTCCTCTTTAAATCTTTGCAAGCACATAATTACAGACTAAAAGAAGGACATTATTTTGGTTTATGCTACAGAGTGTGAAGACAGAGTATTTGTAAAAAGAAAGCATAATAACATAACCAATAATCCAAAACTCCTGCCTCAGTAATTAAAATCCTCTCATGATGAAGAAAATTACATAAAATCGAACAGTTATTTTTATATATATATTAGTGATTTAGAAAGGGGGAAAACATATTTCCATACCTAATTGTTCAATTTAATCTACATTAAGAGAAACATACTTAAATCAATGCATACATTCACAATACATTTAATCTCACATCACTACAGTGCATTGAAAAGACTGGAATAAAACTGCCTGTTTTGCAGGTTTTCTGAACCAGAAACAATATGTATTTTTTTAAGTCACTTTGGTTATTATAAATTACAGTTCTAAGATTTAGTCAGCTGGAAGTGCATTTCTGAGTTCTATTCAGATGTTATTTTCATGTGTATATTTTAAACTCATCTAAAAATACTTAAATTCAGTGGAAAAACAAACAGGCTATGTCATTTTCTTACCGAGCGCTGTTAACGTAACAGTTATGGTCACAAGTAATGGTTGCAGTTTCAGTGCTGCATTTTCAGAGCGTCTTTCAAGCAGAGCATTTCAATGTACTTCACAATTGCTGGCATATGACCAGTTCCGTCTTAGAATTCTAAGTGGCATTGCCAAGACAGAAGTAACAAAAGGAAGCAGTTAATGAGGCATTTCATTACTGTGCTTTTATAAGATAGTATTCTAGGCAAAATTTAGAAGACTGATTTGAGGAAATTAAAGGAAATATATAAAACAGTTATTACAGAAAAGAGCCAATGACTGCCAGCTATATCTCCTTATAATTAACTAAAGAGATGATTGATTATTTTATAAATGAAACATAGTGCATAAATTTAGGCTTAATGGTCATTTCCTTGTCTCATTTTTATCTCCAGTATATTTTGTGATACCATGACTTAAGTGTATTTCTTAGTACTCCAATTTTGTGCTGATGTCGTGGCTGATGAAAGAACAGGGGGGAGGGGTGAAAGTGGAAGAACTGACAGGATCTAAATTATTAAGTGCTTCAGGTTATTAGATTCTCCCTTTACAAAGGAAAACCAGTTAAACATCACTTGAGCACCCATCATAGGATCCATCAGAAAACCAACTAACAAATGGAACCCAAAGTGTAATAGAAAAAGCTCTGGCAAACCACACCATAGAAGGGGAGAACGATTAAAACTGTTTCGTGTATGCTTGAACTCTCCCACTGCATCACTCAAGTATGCTTTTCCAGTATTTCCTAATTTAATTTGAAAGATTCCTCTCTACTGATTTGGTTAGCCCTTGTTGATTGTATAAGTCAACTTGATAAAAGACTGATGAAAAGATAGCCTGACTTTTGCTCCATTTTAGTATGTTCCATTTCTTCAAGGATGCTGTAGATTGGTCTTATTTTCTAGAGACGAGAGAATGGATTTAGTCATTTTAGACTTGATTATATTCTCAGACAGTTTGTTCATTTTTAGTCTAATGGGATTTGTTAAATCATCCACCTCAAGGCCTGATTCTGCCTGAAAGATAGATGACCGAGTCTCTCTCAAAAAAAATCCCACAGCACTTCATAAAGGGTCACCTTTCAATCTTATCTGCTCTGAAATCAATATGGGGAAGGAAAGAAAACTTGGTCTGTTTAGGCTACCTCCTGATTTAATCTATCTTTGCTGCTGACCTCATATATGAACATATCTAAGGCCATAGAAGTAAAGTAAATATAGAAAAAGGACGTACATACAATATGTTTTAATCCAGTGGAGTATGTTCAGTGTTTCATATTGATTTAATATTTTTAAAAAATATGTTTACTGTTTTTTAAAATCCTCTGTTTGGTAAGCCGTAATGTTGCTCACATACTGATGGTCTTGTGATTAGGCAAAGGAACTACCAGCAGACATGGTGCTCATCTTTCCTCATATTATGGGGCTGACAGTAATCCACGGCATGTCAAATTATTTACATTAAACATGTTAACATTTTTAAGCATCTCAGAGATCCCTCAATGGGAAGTGTAATTGAGCTGTGGAGAATTCAGTGATTAACTGTTGTGATGATTTGTGTAGGTCTGCAATTAAAGATGCAGCAGGTGTTTTCCACAGCTTAGAAATGTTATAGCTTTCTTTGTCGCAGTGTGTAGAAGCCACTCACAATTTATGATGAGGAAGAAGCAGAATTGTTCTCATTATCCAAAAGTGACAATATGAGAAATAATTAGTTGAAATTTCAGGAAAGAAAGTTTTGATTAAATAGTAAGCCTCTTTCTAATTAGAAGACCTATTAAGCAATGGAACATCCTTGTGAAGAAAATGGTGAAATCTCACAAAACGCAAATAGACTAATCACATTATGCAATAATTCATATACCCTATTCTTACAAAGACTTCACCTGTAGAATAGTAAAATGTATTGATAAAAAGTTCTGAATAAAAATCAATTCTTATTCTCATTATCAACAGCTTACTCAGGGACTAATACTTATTTTGCACTGGTCACTTTAAGACCATTTCATGTTTATATTCCTGAAAAAAGCAGAACATTTTGTAATGAAGGTTACTTTTAGGGGAACTGTCAAAAGGTGCTTGAAGTATTTATATAATTGTTTTCTCATATTATACGATCTCTTCACTCTTGCTAATTGTTTTGATTACAAATATTCTAAAATGAAATCATATCATTTAGAACAGTGATTTTACAGTATTATTTGTTCAGTGAAGCAGCTAGAACACTTGTGGAATTTATGATGTAAATTAAAATAATGATGGTAATTGTATATCCGGTTGAATAGAATGCGTTGACCTTCTCAGTTCTTTCAGTCATACAGGATGTAGAGTAGGAATACACAGTAGGGAGGAGGGTGACTATTAGTTTATCTTCATCCTTTGAGTGTACTGGAATGTATATTCATCTGTAATATCGCGAAAGCTTTAAATAAGCAAAGAAGCATTCATTTTACCAGTAGCATTTTGCACTGTGTAGCCTTTCTCCTTTGCCCTTATTTACATAGATAGAAAAAAACACTCCAAGCATATATTTAATAATACCAAAAAATAAATTGCAGGGGGAAAATGTGAAGGACAAGTTATTGCACTGTATGGAACTAGAGGTGAGTAATACAAGATACTGAGAGAATAGCTAAGATTCAAACACAGACTGAACAAATGTAAGGAGAATAGGAGATCTACAAACAAAGCAGGCTGCAAAAACCAAGAATTATTGTAGATCAAGAGAGCATATCTGGTCTTCATTAATCACAAGAAATCTATGTTGTTTTGTTATTCATATGCTTTATACAATTTTAATCTAAGCCACACCATCTCCCCTTTCTCTGCCTCTGCATGTTGTGGATACTAAAGAACTGAAAGGCATAAAATCTGAACTGTTCCCAAAAACACTGTAATTCCTCGAAATCTGCTTACCAAACATTTTTGGATATGTTGCTACATTGCTTGCACTATTAAGAACTGTGCTGAGTTATTGTGAAGATAAACTAATTTATACTGGAAGTGGTTCACCATATTAATAGCAGCGGAAGAGGATAAAGTCAGTTAAAGCACCTGGTTTCTTTTGCAAGCACACGTAGAATCTAACTGCACTGCATCTGCAGACAGCTTTAACATAGATTGTTTATGCTAAAATAATTCCTTTGGTTTTATGGCTGACATAGCTGTTACTGAGACCTGACATTATTTTAGTTTTCATTCTCTCTTTATTTTGTGAAAAAGTTAAATGAATACATATAAGTCAGAACTCTGGTTATAATATCTGTCCTATATATGTAATAGTCCTATAATAATATAATAGTCCTATATAATACACAGCACAGAAATACACAATGTTAAAGAACTCTCATTGAACTTCACTTGTAATTGCTCTTGCACATTTTTATCCCATTAACTAATCCAGAAGCTAAATTTTTCTCTAGTAGAAATGTTAGTAAACAAGCCAGGGCATACCAAGTTATACTAACATTCCCAAAGATAGGAATAGTTAAAAAAAATTATAACTTCTTTCTTATTATGTTGCCAGGCTCTGATGTGGACAGTAAGTTCTCAAAGTGTTGCTAGGCAGAACTGTACTAAAACGCATCACATATCAGTGACTAAAATGCCTAAGATAAGTCAGTGTATCATTTGCAACACTCACAGTATCACAGCATCTCTCTTCCTGCTCAGATCTAGAAGCCAGAAGGAACTCACTCTGTTTCCAAGCAATAATGTCAATCTGGAGTAAGTGGATGAAAAGCACTTTACAGATCTGAGGAATTTTAAATTAGAATTAAAAGTTTTTAATTATTATTTTGAGCTTTTTAATATCACTGTTCCTATCATCCATATATTCTGAGCAGGAGAGAAGTCTTAAGATGTCATCAGTGATGTTTGCATATTTTCATCAGTGCTTATAGGCCAGTAGCAACTCTGTCACTGATCACTTAGTTACACCAGCTTAATTTCTTAATGGTCAGTTATTCATTTCAGCCTGTCAGACCTCATAGCTGCAAGTACTGGAGAAGTCAATCAGTTTTCTGGGAACTTCTTACTGGAGTTGAAATAAAGCCCATATATTTTCTTTTTTTATTCTGCCTTTGAAGACTGCAGAAGGTGGACTCGATACTTGTGGGTCCCTTCCTACTCAGGATATTCTATGACTTTCCCTCAGTCACATGATTATGAGAATTACAGCTCTCACTATGAAACAAAATACGTTTCAAGTACTCATGGTTTTAGAGAAAAAATGAAAAGATGAATTTTAATAGCTCAAAAGCAAATAGAACTTCCAGTTTACATATTTATTTTAAATATTTGATAATTTCTGGATCTTGGTCATTTTAAAATTCCTTCGGATCGGCAGTATGCTGCTTCAATACTCATTTATTTAGCTTTTCAGTCACAGACATATAGTAACCCTAAAGCAGAAATTCCTAGGCTATCCATTATCTCTGCTGAGTGCAAATACTAGAAAAGTGTATAGATTGAAAGCACACTTTCAAAAATGCCAAGGAGAAAATGGTTTACTTACCATTAACCTGTCAGCTTGAAATTCAGCAAGTCACCTAGAGTACGAGCATGCTCAAGCATTCTAAATATCTTCATCTCCACTAACACTGCAGTGAAATGATCTGACTGGTGTACTGAACTCAAATGACTTGTGAAGAAGAAACTGCAGCTTGACTTTGTGTGCAGTCTCTCACTCACGTAGCAATATGTTTTTACCCTTCCCAGGAGAAACAATTTACCATGTTACTATCTACCAGTTAATTTCACTTACTGCTTTGGGATTTTTTTGTTTTGTTTTGTTTTTCTCCTCCCTTTTTCAGTTATTTACGCATAACTTTCCTTCCGATTTCTTCACCGATATGAACACTGTTAATTTCAGTAAGTACGGATGAAATTTGCTTAAAATATATTGTTTTGTTAATTGTGAAATGAAATGGGGAAGAGTTATTAGAATTAATGGATAATTAATGAATATAATTTAATTCCTTGATAAAGAGAAATAATTTCTAAGAATGTAAAAATTTTATGCAGAATACCATGTAAATTAATTGTGCTAAAGTAAAGCAGGCCACGTAGATGAGACAGTATAGGCTGTTGAGGAAGAGTTAGCCTCCTCTCACAGTGCCAAGAAAACAGTCTGATGATTAAACCTCCAAGCAGAAATGATGCCTGCAGTCCCTTCATAAGCTTGACTTAGGTGTTAATGGCCAACTCACCTACAGCAGTCTGACTGCCAAGGTCATGCCTCACAAAGACCTTCTCATGGAAAACCTGCTCCATCAAGAATGTGAGCTCCAGAACAACTAATAAAATGAATGCAATCCTTCTGGTAATCCACTGAAGGGGAAAGAATCTACTCTTTGCAATAGGTTTTTGTTACAGTAAATCTATTTTTCTGCACCACTGTCTTTATATGCTCTTCATTTCATCCCTTCCTCAGTTTCTATCTCCCTTCCCCCACAGTTCCACTTCATAGTCCGAGAAGCTTCCCAGATACAGTCTGTGATGATGGATATATATAACCAGTCATCTGTATGAGGAGTAGCAGCATACCACAACATAAGGTTGCATTGCTATGTTTTTCTCATTCATTTTCACTGGCCCTGTGAGTTTTAAATTGCTTTCTTAAAGTCAAGAAAGAACAGGAAGTCTGTAGAATGGCCTTATCATTGTCTGTCTTCTCCCCGGGTAGCTAAAGCACTCTCCTGAGAAAGACAAGCAATGATTCAAGTTTCTGCCGGGTAAGATCTCATGTTTTCTCTTTTCTGAGTGAAGACTCTTCCCTGCTTTCCAAAGGAAAGCTCATCCATTGCTGATTCTTATCTCTCAGGAAATAACCTAATAGTCTGTGTTCAGAAAGGCTTAAGATACCTGCTGTGCAATTCTGAACTTGAGGTCTGCTTAGGCTTCTTTGTAGAAGTACTGTATTTACAGCTAGGAATTTCAAGTGGTTAGCTCTTCTACACAGAGGGAAATCTGTATCAGTCCTCCCTAAAAGCACCTGGCTCTCTTAATCAATTACCAGTGAGCCTAATCACCTAGTCTGGACAATTTGCTGGATGCTTATTGTCAGGCAATGTGAGTATGTTTCAGAAGCATTTGCCAGAAAGAATCCTACCCTCAGGATTCATTCTTTGACAAGAAGATTCATGATTTTGCTTTTCTAAAACAGGAAAAAAAAAAATGCAGTCTGGTAACCCAGCAGAGATGGAACTGTAAAATCAAGTCAGTAATTACAAGTGAGAGCATCCTTAGAATTGGCACAAATTAACTTGCTAGTTACATTCACCAATTGGCATAAAATGCACTGTTGAATTAATGATGATTTTTTATGAGCTGTAGGTTAAGTTTCTCATGAGTGTCTAATGGAATATACCAGGAATTAAGAAGCAAAGTGTTTTCATCTCTTGCCTAATGCAAAACAACAACAGAGAGTGTAATCATCTAATTTCTAGCAAACAACCACTCTACTTTCACTAACAGGAGGAGATATAGAAAATATTCCAAGAGAGAAGACCATGTTTCTACTCATACTGCTTTACATCAATTACTGACTTGAATGGAATACTCTCGACTTACTTTTTGTACCACTTTAAAGGAAGGATATTGAGACCCAAAGAGAGTATGATTTACTTACTAGTAAATACTATTCTAAAAGAATGAGAGGACTGAACATTTCCTACCAGTGATATTTTAAGTTGTTGCCATATGTTCTTTGTATCAGTTAAAATTCAGAAAGTTGTGAATAACCAGAAACTTATCTGTTCCCATAGACCAAGATTTTCCTTTCTGCCAAATCCCAGTTTGTAAGTAGTTAAATTTGGTTCCCCTGGATGTGAGTAAGACAATCTACCTTCAACATAAGATAAGTATGTTAGGGGGAATCAGCATGAAGGAATGCAGTTCTCCTATCTGTGCTGGATCTATACACAGAAGACCATTTCTGTAAGCTCAAACTAAGAATAAACCTTATTCCCTACTCAAAATACTCAACAATGTTTAATTCTGAATTACGCTCGTTTTTGGATGAGTCATAAAAAATTCTTTCCTCTGTTAGAAAAAAAAAAAAGAAAAAAAAGAAAAAAAAAGCAGTTTTATACTCATATTTATAGAGAGCTAGCTATACTGCCAGAGGAGTAACCTCCGATGTTCACACTAGTCTGTTGTATTCCACCTTATTTATAAGCATGTTTTGCACATGGGTGCAGTTGAGGTAAATGGAAGAAACAGGAATGAAATATCAATAGTCTTTCAAGGGTTTATCCTGAAGGCTATAAATACATGTAGGAGAAATATAGTAAATACTATGAAGTCTGTTTCCACATGGATATAGAAATTACCCTTTCATGCATCAAAAACCAAGCAGAGACATGTTTATTAAATGGTTTCCAGCTATTTTCTGATGATGAAGATGAGTGTTCTGCAAGTAAGAGAGGAATTCATGAAGGCATCACATAATCAGACTCTATTTTGTATTCCTATCACAAATAGGCTTGAATTACCTTTTTTTTCCACTTCCAAAAAAAGTTTTGGACAATACTTCATTTAAAACTAGACTTTGTGAACTAAGAATTTTAAGTCATTGTTCTCAATGACATTTTATTTCAGTGAATGAAATGTATTTCAAATCACAAAAGCGAGACTGTCAGAATAAGTAGCTTTAGTTCCTGGGATTCTGACACTGTCTTTTGTATTGTTACTGTTACTAATAAGAAAATTAAGAACAATACTTAGTTCCTGTAGAGAACTTGCCTTTTTAAAAAGCAATAGGGAATAATTAAAGGTCTAATTAATTAATTTTCCACAGCAATTACTATGTTGTACCTCATTATCTTCATTTTACCATTAGAAACTTAAAAAAAAAAATAGGCCCAGAGTATGCTTTCCCATTTTCTTAGAAAAGAACTGACTGCTGAAGTCTTGTTTGTTGGCTTTAAGCAGATGAGAATTCACACACCTGATGGGGTCACGATGACTTTCAGATCCTTCCCTCCCTGTGAGGCTGCAATTACTAAGCCATGCTTTCTTTAAAGAACTGAAGCTGACTGTGGAAAGCTGCAGTGTCAGGTTTCTGACAAAGAGGAGACCTTTCCTTTGCCTCTTTTTCTTTTAGGACTACTCATTTGATGGGAGATCTATTTATTCTAAGTTCTCTGTGTAAGGTTTGATGCTGTATGAGAAGTTACGTGATAAGCAAGAGCTTAGGTTCTACACCGGAGGAGATCTAGTGAGACTTCATGGACCCGAGTATGTGGTAGGTGGTAGTCCTGAAAGTGTTTGGGAGTAAGAGTTGAAAGTGGGAAGAGGGCCAGCTACAGCTTGGAGCTACATCTTCATCTGAGGATTTCTTACCATCTTTCCTCACAGCTATTGGAATCTGCAGAAATGGAAATACTGAATGAAGCTATTCGCTTGTATAAATTATTTTTGTCCCTCACTTTTCTAGATCTCTGATTCACAGTTACAGATTTTGCAGAATTTATGTTAGGAAGGTACAATCAGCTGAATATCCACACTGGGAAAGGAAATACCTCTGTTCCGTCCTCTACAATGTGCATCAGTCATTCCCTTTCATGAGACAGAGTTCCTTGACCCAGCAGGTTCTGATATCTTTTGTTCTTCTGTATTCTCTTTTCGCAGTGGTTAAGATCCATGTCAAAATCTGGATTGCTTTATTGCTGTATGTTCTTTAAACTCCCAATTTCTAATTTCTTGTTCTGTTTCTAATAATGCAAACTTTAATCAAGCTACTTTGAGTAAGTCCATGTTGCATAAAGACCTAACACAGAAACTTACCTTCGTAGTCTTTCACATGAATAATTATGCACCCCTAAAGCTACTGCATGGTAATAAGATTAACCGCCATAATTAATTAATCCCATGAAAGAATGAAATAACCCTGTCAATTAAAACAGGCCAAAAAGACAGAGAAAATTATTCTTATTTGATTATAGTTGAAGTACCTGATTTGGAAGTAGGACACAGCTTCCCTCCTAGTCACAACTATTTAAAAAAGAAAAATAAAAGTATAAGGTTGGTTGTTGCAAAACCTGATGTATACTCAGAAAAAAATACAAGGTTTGTAATTTGGAGTTTAGCTTTTAGTTTCTGTCCTCACATCTCTAATCATCTACAATGTGAATAAAATATAAATTGATTTCTTTCAGATCTAGTTTAGTTTTCAGTAATGATAAAGAGGCCACCATTCTACTTGCCACTGCTGCTTATCAGAATGTCCTTTATGGTTGGAAAATGGCTCTGCTTTCTAGCAACTTTCTATTTCCTCCATATCCTACTCTTCTAGTGAACTACTTTGCAAGCAAAGGCTAATGACCGTCACTCCAATTTTGAAAAGTTGTGTTTGTTTCTTTTGACTCCAGAAGAGCCTTTCTATGCTTTCACTGCCAAGAGAAAAGGCCAGACTGTACTTCACATTGTATTCCCTCAAATGACAGAAATCCTGCTAGGCAGGATTGTTATTTTATTTTCTTATTTCTTACTTGGTTGCTTGCTTTTCAGATTTGTCTTTACTGTGAAGTCTCGACTATTCAGACTAGTATACAGCTATCCTCAGGCATTTAATTGCCTATGTCAGGCAATTAGACATCATTGGATAGAGGGACCTAGATATAGAGCATATGCAGAAACACATTTTTGTTCTGGTCTTCGACAGTAATATATTGGCAACAACTTGTATGAAGAACATGAAGATATAAATTCCTTCTTTATTCCTTTAGAACACATGTAGATGTTTTGGTGATACACTTGTATACCTCAAATTGGCAGACAAATGAACAAAGAAATTTATTCTATACATTGGAAGCACCATGAGAAGTGTGTCTATTTGGTGTTCTTGATCATCCACCATAATTTTTAATGTAACTAGATCACGTCATTTCAAGAATAGTAAGCTAAATTGTTTTACTAATATTAATTAAAAGCCTTTTTTTCAGATAACTAAGGACCGCAGAAATAACTTCACGCTTGCGCTTGAGAACTAATAAATCTTTTCTAATCTGTAATGAGATTAAAATATGCACAGTACAATAGGGTTTATTTTTATCATACAGAGAATCCTAATACATTTTAAAAGGCAATGTTAATGAGAAAAAGATTTTTAACTGAGTCTTTCAAGAGATGGAGATTTATTGATAAAAACAATAAATTAGACAAAAGAACAAAATCAGATCTTATGAATGTGGTTAATATACTCTTGTAAATTGTAAAATTCTTTGAATTCACATTTCTGACTGAGTTCTGTTTCTTCCACCATATGCACTAAGTTGTGATGACTTCTGAAGAGTGCCTGTGAACATTAAGCAGCATTACTAACTGGGGCTGAAACAAAACGTGCCACGCTGACCAAAAAGGATAGGAGAAATTAAAATCCTCTTAACTGCCACCCAACCTCTTGAAAAGTGCACTAACACTTCAGTGAAATTTAGAGGAATGAAGAAAGGCTTACAGGAAAATAAATGCTCTAATAATGTCAGGTCCAGGCAACATTTATGGAATAAGTGAACTGAAAATATGTACTAACAAGGGACAGGTGGAATTATAAAACATTCATTAAAAAGAAAAAAGTGAGCCATGCCAGAGTGCATGCAAAAGCTCACTGTGGATCTTGGAACAGGTCTGTTTTTTCCCAAGTCCTAGGCATCTGTCAGCTCCATCATAGCTGCTGGATTTTAAATGCTACCTTACTGAAAGGAAAACCTTCCTGAAATGGAAACCATACAGTTCCCTCCAGAATATGGGGCATTTGTATTTTGCTCTTTATAAAGATCTGAATTTTACCTATGGGAACCTTTTGGTAAAGAAAATCGCAAACAAGACTAAACAAGTTTTCTGGGATGAGATAAAAGCTTTCCTTCAAGATTTTCCTTACAATTTCATGAGACAAATAGATAGGCCTTCACTTAAGAAAAGGAAGCTCTTCCTCAAACCTATGAATTATTCTCCTCCCCCAGAGATACAATAGAAAATGAATTACTTAATTCAGATCCACTTTATGCAAATGTTGCATAGCTGAGCCTTATCTAGTATTGGATTTGCTGAGTCCTGTTTTGTAGGGCACTCAACTTATTCACAGGCTTCTTGAATTGCTTTTTTTCCACAGATCTGTACCCCAGATTTGGTGGTGTTCTTGGCATGTTCCAATCAAAGGCTCAAAGAAAGGTTACTGAAGCGTGCTGAACAGCAAGGAAGACCTGATGATAACCTGAAAGCTACTCAAAGACGACTAATGAATTTCAAGCAAAATGCAGTTCCACTGGTTAAATATTTCCAGGAAAAAGGGTTAATCATCACAGTAAGTCCTTTAGTATATACCTCTGAAAACTGTCGTGGTTACATTTGGTTTCTTTGCTTTGCTTTTGTTTTAATTAGGCTAGATGACTCAAATTATGCTTTAGGTATTCATAACCATGTTGACTGAAAGCAAACCTTTATCTTCTGACTGTAACTATTAAGTGAAGGTGTACTTTAAAATAATATGGTATTCCTTACACTGTTGTTCTGCACAAATTCATAACATTTCTCAATTGCTATGCTAAAAACTTTACATGAGAGTCAAAGGGTGTGTGCTTGTAGGTATATATAAATATGTATGAGAGGTAATATTGGCAAGGACTTAAACTATCTTCCTAACTATGTATTTCCAAGATGGTGATACCAGATTTAGCCATTCATTTTATGCTTTCTGAAAGTGGGGAGATAAAAGATTGTGAGACCTTTAGACTGCCTTAGGCTGCTGTGAATTCTATACTCTTTCAGCGCAGCAGTCTCATTGTCTTTCAAATAGTCATGTACATTCTGGATGCTTGTCTTGGGAGGTGAGGAAAGCAGGAAAAAAAAAATTCTAAAGGAAAGTGGATCTCAATCTGGAGTAAATTAATACAGGTTGTCAAAGAAGTTAATGTATACCTGTTGCATAGAGTTGTAAGGTGCATGTAATATTTACACCTATAACTATACACCTAGTAACTATATATATAGTTATATATGCACATTATATAGAGTAACAAAATACATATACACCAGTAACTGAAAAGTCCATAGATTATCTTATCATGGTTTAAATATGCCTTATTGGGTGGTGTGTTAGAAGCTTTAACATTTTAAATTAAATTTTTGTTGATGAGAATACTGGGATGTAAATAGACCATTTGGAAATCAGTAAGAATACAGATTTCTGCAGTAGTCAGGGCAAGAAAGACTATCTCTAACTACATAACAAACCAAAAGTTGCATGCATAAATAAAGCTAGAAGGAGACAACAGAAGTAGGGATACTAAGCTCTCCTGAAGTATGTAAGTGCTTAATTGTGGTTAATTCAATGGGCAGTTGACAATACTTGAATTAGTGACAAGTTCTAAATTACAAGCAGAGTCTTTTTGAAACAGTGCATGGAACTTGGTAGTACATGCGGTACTCTAAGAGCACAGTTGGCCTATGTTTCTTATAATAGTCTAAATAATTAAGGTACGTTCTCTTCATGGCAAATATCACAAACTCCATGTGCTGGAATGTCTGCAAAGTCATCTAATGGTGTTGGTAGTCCTAATAATACAATTCAATACCTTTTGGAATTTCAGAATGAAAATCCCAAGAAATATTTTGTTTTCTCCAGAGAATATCTGTTCTATTTGAGGATTGCCATTAACTATATATGGAAGAATATGAGGACTGGAGGTCTTGGAAGTTGCTTTAAGTTATTAGGGAAGTATGTGTTTTGTAATATTCCTATAGCCTTTTCAAGCGCTTTTCCTATAGAAAGCCTGTGTAGTTTGTCAGGGAGGATGTGTCCTTTGTAGAGAAAGCATGTGGGGCATTTGGCTAGAACTGGAATTGAAGCTGCTGTTCACGTGTCTTATTAGAGCTGCTCCAGGGCAGTTGCTTTTCTCTTATTGCAAAACAGGATGCAATGGTGAAGTTGAGCCTTGGGAGTTAGATGCAATGCTAGTTTTATGACCAGAAGATGAGGATATCTTTTCCTGTAGATGATAAAGAATACATAAGGCATATCTCATTTCTATAAGATTTCATTGCCTATGTAAAACAGACTTTGCAGATGCTTAGGGCAACGAAGTTGGTGGGGAATAAATGAGAAAAAGGAGTATCTGGGAAAGAAGTAGTGAAAGAAATAGATTAAGCTTGCATACTCCAGAACAAGTAAGCAAGTAAAAATTCCTACACAAGGGCTTTTTTAAAACCACATGACTTTGAAACATATGCTAAGTCAACATAAAAAACTACACACCTCTACAGCAAGTGTGAAGCTTCAACATTAAAAAATGATTATTTTGTCATCATTTGTTCCTTTTCTTAGTGTTCAATTTAGAAACCAGCATTATTTATTGAGTTTTGGCAACAGTTACTTTTAATGAGTTCATTTTGTTGGAAATTATTTTGCCCAATGGGAAATCTATTTGTATTTCTGCCAACTTCCTGTCCTATTTCTTTAATCAAACATCAGTGGACATAACAGATATTTTCTTGCTCTGCCTCATGTTTGCTCTCACTCAAAAATCCCACTGCCTTCTTTGCTGATGAACTTGATCTTTCTTTTGGTTTTGAAAAAAAAAAAAGAAAAATTATAAAATTTTTCATAGCCTTTCATAGTGGAAAAGACAGTTTTTTCAAAGCTATAGGATCCAATACCAGTGTAGGACTCAGCAACTTCTCCTAGTGGAAGTCTTATATCTTCAGCTTGCCTTTACTAGTAGGTATCTATATAATAAACGTGTAATACTAACACTTCTACCTACATTTGAGACATCTGTGCACTGTATTTCCTTACAGGAAAAGGAAGCAAGAAAGAATATCACACTCATCCTGCTGATTATAATGTTGAACCTGCAAGGCACTGAAATAGTATGAGGATGAGAGCAGCATAAGAACTTGAAAAGCATAAAATAGAATCACACTAGCCTAATTTCTGGAAGAATTAATCCTTGAGGCAAGGTCAACCAGAAAAGAGAAAGACTGCTCCAACAGATATTTCACACTATAATTGACATATTTTGGTCAAGTTAATAGAATGAAAACCACATTCTGCTAGTTTCAGATCTTATTGGTTATGTTCTTTAGGTGTAATTCTTTCCCCACATCTCCCCACCCTGCCCTTGGCCTTTGATAATATTATATGTAATATGTATCCTATGCTTCTTTGCTGCTCTCTATGCTTTACCTTTTCAGATAAGGCATGCTTATCCCTGCTCTCAGAGTCTGATCCTGGTTTCTGTTTTCAGGGACGGAAATGAGGGCCCCACCTAGAGTACTTCTAAGAAATAGGGATGTATAACTGTTCCTTCTGAAAAAGTCATTCTTTGGAACAATAAAGTTGGAATACCCAAGATTTTGGATTGTTGCTCAAATTTAACAGATCGGTAAATAGCATTATAATTAAGTAGAAAATATCTGCTAATTTTCATAAACACATACAACCTATGTTTAAAATTCTGTTTAGCAATGTGTCAGTAGATCTACCATCAAAACTTGACTTTACTGAATGCCACTTCTGAAGATAACAAGAAAATAGTAATAGATATCACAATACTGGACATAGAATAAATAAATAAATATAAATGCACTCACTGAAGAATAAATAAATGCACTCACTGACATTTAATGAACAAGAAACTTCTTAAAGATCTTATAGCATTATATACTCTCTAACAAGATAATAACTAAGCTACAAATTACCCGGGGAAAGAAATGTTACAGTTAAGTTAAATTTTAAAAGGGAAATAATGCTACTGCCTGGATGATCTGCAAGTACTCTAATGTTCAACAGAAGACTTAAGTCATGAACTGAGTTTAATTTATTCCTGTAATCTTCCTGCAATCTAGCAATTATTTAGATCAATGTTTTAGAGTACTTATTTGGTTTCGGGTGCTGACATGACAATTGGTATGTGTACACAGCCATCCCCAGTAAACCAAGATACTACTGAGGTATGGTCATGAGAAGAGAACACCAAAACACAAGCATCCGTCTATAAATCTCTAGGCAATGCTTGCTGTTCCCTTAAAAATACTTAAGTGGCTCCTACCTATTAAAGTAATTGTTAGGTAAATGTTATTTTGGTGATAGCACTTCAAAAGATGAAAATCCCATCACTGGAAACAGTATGGAACCATTACACTTTCTTACATTGACTTATAAGACTATAACTGTTATTTAATTTAGATAATAATGAAAAAATAAGTAAATAGGGGGAAAAAAATCCAACCCTAAACCCTATGGGACTAATACGTTTTAATGCTTTTAATGTGGTTGCTGTTCTGACAGCTACCATGCTCTGAAGAAAATAGTTTTCTTGTTACAAATAATAAAAGGTTTATCCTTCTCCCCTCCACCTCTGGCACCCCAGGATAAAGCTGATTTGGGTTAGCTGAAGGTCTAGTCCAGCTTATCACTGTTGTCTGCTTAGAGCTTGCTGTTAGATTACTATTAAAAGAGTTCCTTAAGAATAAATTGAAAAAATCAGCTGAAAATGGTTTCTTGGTGTTAAGATGTATCTCTTTTCTGGACCTTGTATTGATGTTTCATCATCATTATACTTCTGCAGTGAACTACTTAGCTCTTAAGAACTCTAGAATAAGGCTCAAATAACCATGTTATTTGACCTTTGAATAAATTACTATAATGTAAAATTATCCTAACTAGAAAACTTTTCTTCACATACACCCCATCAGACGCAATTCATCCTACTGCAGAGAAGCTTAAGAACCTGTATTTTAGAAACTAGTGATTTGTACCACACCAAAGCTGATTCTGGGAAGAAGGCAGGACAGAGGAGAAGCTGGGTCTCTACTTTGCCTTATTCAGATATGCATTTTAAATCTCTGCTATTCCTACTCCAGTGATAGCCATCACCCAGCTACTAGTTATTTTCTGAAGGATGATTAAGTCATCACTTTAACTGGAATTTTATCTGCTGTAATGTATATAATGCTACTATTTGTAAAAATTCTATGTAAGCGTAGTGCTTCAGTGTCAACCTTATTATGTTAATAAGTCTGTGTGTGTTCTAAAAAAAAGAGAAGATTGTCTTTAATGAGAGAGCAACATTATGCATTAAAAGAAGGCTGCGGACCTTATTTAAACAGTCAAGACAGGACAGCATCCTATGTCAGAAAATGCTGATTTTACCAATGCCTTTGTATCTCAATTGTCTGTTTAGGGAATCTATTATGGCTATGCAAAACATTAAGATGACTTTCAGACTAGTCAGAGAAATGAGGAAAAATGAGAAAAAGCAGCTGAAGCTGGGAACAAGTTTTTGAGCACAGATTTAGAAGTGAAATAGTTGCGGGTAAGGAAAATAGCTTATAGAGCTGTCTGCCCTTATTAGCATCAAACAAGCCTAATGGCTGTCAACTGTCATAGAAAAATTCCCCACGGAACAGCATTATATAATTTTTTTCTCTTGATTTGGTTACAAAAAGCATTTTTCAATAGCATCGTATACTGACTTGAACTTCAGCTCCAGGCTGTGATTTACCAATACACTAGTGGAAGTATAAGTTATAATCCATTTCTAAAGTTTCTGTGCTATCATATAGCTGTCCAACTTCAGATTTTGTTTTAGGCCTTTTGTTTTGTTTCTTACTTTCATTAGCTCTGAATCCTGAGTTTAAAGAACTTTTAGTTACTCATTGCCCTCCTTCCCTCTGAGAAGTGTGGGTCCTGTGGTCCTCTCAGTAGCTGTCAGGGTCAGTTCAGATCATACAGACTGGAAACGGTAAGCAAATGCCTGATCTGAACCTCCACCCTGCTTGCAGACCTGATGGGAGCCACTGCTGGGCACCTCCCCCAAACCACAATCCAGCTCTGAGAATCTTCTCCTTATTGAAGGCATTTGCATCTTTTTTGGCAGAAAGCAGACTGACTCGCTGCTCTTCTTTTTGTGGTAGTGGTACTTGTTCTTCTCCATACAGTTTCACATTAAATATCCTTAAAAAAATCCCACACTCCCTTCCCTGAAATAATTCCAGGAATAGAGACTGCTATCCACCACCTCCCCTGCACTGAGGACACAGAGCTGAGGTTTCTCATTGGCTGTGCCAGTGAACCAATATATTCTCAATTATCTCTCAATAGTTTTGAAAATACAATAGTAATGAGCACAGTCTTGCAGGAGCACATTAGATGTGCTTTCACCGTGATTACTGTACTGGCATTTCAGGGTACTTCTTGTTTCTTAGGCGTGACCAGGTGGGAGTGGGAAGTGTCAGCAGCAGCCAAATTCTAGTATTTTTGTAACTTCTCAAATCAAACAAAGAATGCAGGCACCTGTCTGTGGGAACCTTGAGACCATGGGTTTTGTTTGCAGTTTAGGAGTCTTCTTGTGTTTTACTGCATAGTTCCCAAATCTTTCTGTGGATTCCTGAATGTATATGCTCACGTAATCATAAAAAAGAATCCCAAGTAGGGAAAATGAGATGTTGGATGGGAAATAATTACAATTACTTTCGTTCTTTTCGGTGATTCAAAGCAATGAAGCTTTGGTGATTCAAAGCAATGAAAGAGAAGCTGAAGCTTAGAACAGGTAACCAGATCTCAGAAGAGATGAATAGTCACCTAGCTTCCACTGCTAATTAAGGGTCTGTGCATCTCTGCTATATTTGATAGCTCCTCTGTGGAAAAACTGGGACAGAAGAATGAGCCTGTTTCTGTAACTGTTTCCTGTGGAACTGCAGAACTAGAGCATGCATATACATGCTGTCATCACTGCTAGGTCTTACATGGTGTCTCAACAGTATTCATGCATTACTACTTAGCAAGATATTTTTAAAAACATACCAAAGTACATATATGAATAAAATATATGTAGAAATATTCCAAAGCAATTTTTTTTTATAAATATATACACATTGTCTATGGGAGAGATGATTAATTTGTGTATATGCAGAAGCACGTGCACCATATACACTTCCAAAGCTTCAAAATATTTTCAGCTTCTGATTATATGATTTATGTCTGCCAGTTCAGCATATCAAAATACTAATTTCTGCCAGTAAGTGATTCTTTGCTGAGGGGAACAGAATTGCTACAGCACTGTATTATTTTCTAACTTTGAAAGTGTGATTATTTAAGTAAATACAAGCTTTCTGAAATCTTGCCCTATAACCCTTGATAGCTACAGCAAAAAAAGTAGGTGTTCAAAAAAAAAAAAGAAATAAACACTGAAAATTCTGTCTATATAGTCAGTCATTGATGAGCACACGGTCCAAAACTGATTTAGGAATACAAGAGAGAGGGAATGCTGTTTCTGACAGGCACATTGTCCCAGATTTTATCCATTTCTGGCACTGTGAAAACTGATACATGTTTAAAATTAACAGGGCTGTTTTTACAGATCCGGAGCTAAAGCTAAATGATTAAGCCAAGTTATCATGCAGAGAAATGAACTGCAAGAGATATTTAAAATATCATGCTCTATATACTCTTCAAGTAATTTTAAACCATTCATCTTAAGGTAATTAAGCTGGGTCCTTTGGGTGAATATTAGCTTCTAATTTCCTACTTGTAGTTAAAGTGAGATTTACAGAAGATTAATTTTTCTTATTTAGAACAGCCTCATGCTAAGAAATCAGCTTGGAAAAAAATACTTCATCTCTGGGAAGACTTTTTGTATTGGATCAAGAATATCTGGCATCAGTGAGCAAATTTTCCTATATTAAACTGCATCTGATTTTGTGAGGACCTAGCAGAAGAACCAAAACCCCATTTCAGTTATGCTTTTCTGTAAATGTTCAAATAGCATAATAAACAAAAAAACTGTAAGTGATTTTTAGTTCTGATTACTGCTGGTAGATCTTCCCTGCAAAAACTTTATATTCAGTGGATTCCTGATTTCATGTCAAAACCCTTTTGCTGACATTTGATTGATGGAAGAATTTCAGATACCAGCTTATGCAAGTTACTACGTCAAAAGAATCAAGTGGTCTTTCATCTCTCCAACAAGCTCTCACTATCACAGTTCTGATAAAATATAAATACATCAGGTGATATTCTGGTATGTAACTTCTTTTTTTCCTGAATCCTAAGCTAGTAGCATTGGCTGCTGTTTAATATTTCCATTTCTTTATGCTCTAGGCAACTGAATGTTTGATCTGATACCAACCATAGTCAGTCTGGATTCAAATGGGTGAAATGAAATTGAGCGGACTGTTCTCTAGTCATGCCATCTAATATTACCCTATGATTGTTGGAGCATTTTCTTGGTCCTCCTTTATTTTCTTTTTTCTGTAAATTCACTACGTGAAGAACAGGGGAGACAAAAGATTTCCCCTTATTATCTTTTAATGATTCCAAAGATAAATTTAATAGTTATGAAAGCTCAGGAAAGTGTCAAAATGGAGGAGATGCTCAGATTGTCAGCAAAGAGTTGCAGCTAACATTCTGGACCACTGTGGCTTTTTTCTCTAACATTCTCAAATCTTATTTCAGCATTTAGGTTCAACAGTACACAGTTAGATACAGCTATAGTGTTGGTGAAGAACTGAGAAAGTTGAACAGCTACTCCTGTATTGTCTGACCCAGGGAACACAATACACAAGACAGTGTTGTTGTGAGAACAGTAGCCTTCCCCAGTACATCTTTGCCTGCGCAGAATATCATTTTGAATGGTTCTAATAGCTCTTTAAAGGATTTTGTTTTCTAATACAACTGAAGAACAACTACCAAACAGTGCTTTCAAGAACCTAATGAGATACCTTGGAATTAGGAAACACTGCTATTCTGCTAGCTCAGCACTTCATTGACGAAAATATATCCTGCTTCTTAAATTCTCTGATACTTTCATCAGGTAACCACTGGTATGGCTGTTCTGCTCCTGGTAACCACAGTTACATCACTTGAGTTAGCACATACATCCCTGCACAGCATTGCTTTCTATCACATAGACATAGCCTTGGCAAAGGATTTATGAATATACTTTATCCTCCAGCACAGTTATCATCCTTCCTACTCTCAGAAGTAGCGTTTGTATCATCCCATCTGAACATAACTGAAATCTTTTTCTCTAATGGCTAGTAAACGTGTCTCTCCACCTTGTTGTCACCATGCAACATTCTGCAATTCAGTAATCTACTTCAATAATAAAATGGGAAAATAACCCAAAACATCACCAGAACGCTGCAATCACAAATACCATTGTTATATTTTTGCAGGAAGAACTGATGTTTCCATTCATAATGGACACATTAATTTCTTGTGCCAACAGCACAACATGGCTGTTGCAGCCACTCACAGCACAGCAAACAGAGAACTTTAACATGTAAAGAGTGGCACATTTTCACTGCAACTTGCTATTATCTCTTGGTTATATATCAAGGATTTTTTTAGAAATAAATTACCCCTTGATCTGTTCTGTTCTAAATATTTTTAGGCAGATCTTAAAATGCTTTCTTTTCATCCTCCAGTGGATTTCCCCTCCCACTTTTGACCTTGAAGTCAAATTAAAATTTCACATCCACCTTTTCAAGACTAGCACTTCAAAATTCTCTATACTGTCTAGCATCTCAGGTCTTTTCTTGCTTCCTACCATCCACTGTGTTTTGGTAAGAATATACCTTTTATAATGCCTATGTCATCTCCCTCTCCTACTGCCACAAGGGGCCAATTAGGCAATTTAAAAATATGCTTTTCACTAGTTTCCTACTGTATTGCACATTCTGTGCTCTTTTGATTTTCTCTACTAAAACGAACAAAATTCTGTGTAAGCGCAGAGCCCTTACAGAGAGGGAACCTACAATGTGGGCAATGCAGTTTATATCCAAGTTGCTTATTAAATTGCTCAGTCCATAATACACTGAAAATAGTTTCAGTAATCCTCTTTGTATCCCAAAGTCTTATCCCACAAATTTTGCTAGAAATATTCTACCTATTTCACTTATATTCAGTACTGCTTATTTCTGGGTTTTGTTTTCGTTTTATAAGAACATTGTCACAATTTTCTTCTCTTCCTCAAGCCATGTGTGTTGCCTCAGCCTGCTGTAATAGCCATCAAAGGTTTCGTGGGTACATTAGCTTTCAACTCTGATCGCCTTCATGGGTACAAGACACAAATGAGTTCAAGAGCTGTACTGTGAACAGAAGCTTTTCTTCATCTATTACAATTCATATTCTCTCATATCTCTTGAATTTAGAAAGAGGGTCAGGAGCCACGTGAATTCTAAAGTCTGATTTTGGTTCTGAGAACCATTTATTATATCTTTAACTACATGCAGGAGAGTATCTCTTAGAAAAGCACTAAATTTTGCAGGATGAGAGTTATACAGATCTAGATATTCTCTCATAGTTTAGGTTAGGTCTTGGTAACAGAAACAATGCCAGTATTTTTTTGACAGATGTTTCTACTTGGACCCTCAGTTCATCAGGCACCTGGGCTAGAAATAACTTTCAATGGAATTTATTTGATAGCTTATTACTAAGGTTGCATAACAATTTGTTGTAACTCCATTCTGATAACATTACTTTGCAAATATTAATTATTCTTTAAGCTAAAGGTTATGCCTGCTCTTTTTGTAATGTGTAATTTTTTGAAGTTTACTAAACTCCTTTTTTTCCCCCAGGAATTACACAAGCATGGGGAACTTTGCTGCTTAAAATAAATAAATAAATAAATTAAATCTGCCCTTTAAAAAGTTTTATTAGAAAACCACTAACATTTGAGGCTTGAAACTAGACCTGAATCTAGTCTTTATTTACTGCGCAAATTGGCTTGAGAATAATCACCTCAGTGATTATTTATAATTTATGTGTTTGTAAAAATGGTACAGCTCTGAAAGGAGAGTATGTAGAAAATCTTCTGCAAAATAAATCATAGGCAAGTGTCCAGGCTCCTCACTATTAAAGGTAAAAGAGTGCTTGAGTTCACATCAGGGAATCTGTTAAAAATCAGCTGGTGTGCAGAATCGATTGCCTGCACAGAGAACATAAAGGGGCTCTCTGCAGGCTCTTGCTTTCTGCACTGGAAGAGGGCAGAAATCAACATCCCAAGAACAAATAGAGGGCTATTAATGGGAGTTGGAAATTGATTAGTGTGAATAGGGCCATGCAGAATTTCCTTTGTCAGGGGATACATATTTAGTTAGCTCTCCTATTCCTCTAGTGTAATTTTAATACAGGGTAAGCTTTACAAATAATTAAGATCTTCTTGTTTTACAGCATAAACCAGCCCCAGAACTGCTAGAATTAAGTAAGAGATTACAGCTCTCTGGAAGTTGGGACAGTGAGTTTCAAAAGCTACTGGGAGCTAGATCACTGGAGTCCAAGCTAACAAAAATTGTCAGCTTTCCTCCTTGGCAATAATGACAGTATGGAATGCAGTCACCAGTTCCAGGCACTGCAACAATGCCTTCAAAAAACATTTGAAAACAAAAAATATCTGACACTTCCCGCACCATACCCCTCACTCATGAAAAGACAGTGATCTTCTGTTAGAAATATTGCTGTTACGTGAGGTTAATTGCACAAAGATACCCTTCTAGTTGATTTTTTTTTCCATTTGGAAAATAAGTTGTTTACTCTCTAGCTTGAAAGCAGTGCTATGTTTTACACTGAGAATTCGTATTTAACTGAGCAAGCTTATGAAGTAGTGACAATTAGACAAGTCACAAGCAGAAAGAATATAAACAGAGGGGCTTCTCCATCATCTCTGGAGGTGGTTAAGTCGGGGACAAACATAATGTTCATAATGTTCAGATATGTACAGTTGTCAGAACCCATTTTTCATAACTTATTTACCAAATTGCAATTTCATAGCAGAAAAATAAAAGCATGAAACCAACTAATGACCTGATTTTAGAACTTCCACGTTGCTCTTATGAAAAACATGATGAAAACTCGGTGGACTGATATTCATATCATCTCCCACTGAAAGCCACTGATTCAAAGTGCTGATTACTAACTGAAAAGCTTTTAATGAATAGCTACATACATTAAAAAAATCACAATGAAAATAAAGAATTTTGCCCATTAGTGTAGCTACTGGGATCTTGAGCTTGTACTAAAGTCATTTTCAACTGTTAACATAAACACACATTAATTCTTATTCATAATTGTATAGCTGCTTGTCAAGTATTTAGAAACACAAAATATAATTAAGTCAAGGATTTCTCCAAAAGCCTAACCTACATCCAAGCCTACCCTGTCTTCCAGGGTCCATAAATGTGCCAGAGCCTATACCATTTCTGGATAACATGAAACATTTTAATAATAACTTTATTAATAATTTTAATAATAAAGGAAATCAAAAGCGAAGGATAATTTTAAAATGTTCTAAATGGCCATTACTTCTAGCCAGCATTTGAATTAAAGATAGTACTACAACAACAGTGAAGTCTGAAGGGAAGAGATGCCTTTCATGAACTCTGAGCTGACATATTTTAGAAGCAGACTCTTTGATAGCACTTCTGATCCTGCAATTTGCTGCCCTTGTTTTTTCTGAGTCCCAGTAGAAATGAATATCACTGCACAGCTGTATGATCGAGATTATTCTGTTTAAACAGTTTTAAAGAAACAGCCAGGAAAAAAAAAACCCTTAGAAAATGAAAAGCTAGAAGCTTCACAGATAGTCCTTCATCTGCCATTTCACAAGATGACAGTGACATCAACTACAGTGTAAGAAACTCTGCAATCATCCAACAGAAAAATACAGCAATGGAAAAGTAGCTGTATTGACAGTGAACACTACCCAGAAGCCACTGTAATACAGAGAAGACCCAAAGCTTATAAAATAATTAATGCTTAGAAAGAGTAAAGCAGTAGATTCTCCTTTAGCATATCAAAAGTTATAATTTTCCTTGTAATCTGAAGAAAAAGAGAGTTGTGGTGTATGAATGATGTATAAATACACAATATAGGTTACTTGGCTTGTTTTTTCTGCAGTAAGCTATATCTCAACAACCTATTAACGTATGGTATTCTATCTCAAGTGCTAGAGTTTCTGTATTCTATTTTTCTGTATTCTATAATTCACTTCGCTCAAATGACTGCCCAAAAAAAGTCAAGAAATTGCATTAGAAAGATTCAAATGACGCCTGCATAATTTTTCATCTTTCTCCAGCAGCTTACACTGTAGCTGCATTACATGCTTTTCTTGCCAATATCCCATCCCCTTCTCAGACTTCATTTCCCTACCAAAAGTAAGCAAGCTGCTCTAGCTTTCTAATTAGTGTTTTCTGTTTTCCTGATCAAAGTAGTGGCCATTGTGCCTGCTACCTTGTTGACAAGGCATCCTTCAGACATCTGTCATGTTGTCTTTCTCACTTTTAAATTCATGATATTATTTAGTGTTTCCCTACAAAGATGTTTCATTTCATAGCCTCTGAGTAGAAATACTGTCAAAAGCTTTTGAAAAGTTAAGTAAATAATGTCATTCTGTTGCACTTCGTCCACTTTTCTTGTTATGGTATTTAAAAAATGCTTTCAACCTACGTAATCACGTGGGATTTTGTTCTGCATTCGTTTCCAAAAAACGCACGCTACATGGAAGAATGTCACATTCCATGATGACTAAAGCAATAGCTTCTGTCTTTTATCTCCTTAGATTGCCAGCTTTCACTTATTAATCAAATACTCTCCTTTGTGCTCTGAAACAACATGCTCCAATAATTTACACAACTAAACAGAACTTCCTAGTACAGAAATTAGAATAGCAGTAGGCTCACTTCTTGCTGCAGGAAAAAAATTCATGTTCTTCCTGAGGCAGCACAATTGGAAGCTGGTTTAACGAGCCCATCCTAAACTCAAAGTGACATTTATGAACATTCTCCCAAATTTGGTACAAGTCATGCTCCTATAGACAAACAATAACACTTGATCAAAATGTAACGCTCTTCAGCTCAAAAAAAATGGGGAAAGGCTTACTATCAATAATTCCGATGTCTTTTATGAAGTTGATCGGTATAGAGATCACCACTGGAAACACTGCTTATCCTAGATTAGAATTCATTTAAATACGCAAATGTTTGGCTGAGAAGGAAGTTTTTTTCTTTTTTTCTTCCATGAAAAAGCTAGTAATTTTCAAATATTCTAGTTCTTACAATCTGAAATTCCACTTGGAATCACAGAATCACAGAATGGCTTGGGTTGGAAGGGACTGCAAAGTTCCAACCCCACTGCCCCAGGCAGGGTTGCCAACCACTAAATCAGATAATAACTACATCAGGTTGCCCCATCCGGCACAGCCTTGAACAACTCCAGATCAAACCATCTACACTTCCTAATGTTTTGGACACCTACAAATATTAAAATATTTCTCAAATTAAATACAGATTTAACATATTAAAAAAACTTCAGCAGCTAATGTTTAGGCTTATGGTGTATCCCATGTTTGTCCTTGGATCCAAGGATATTTCTCATGCTTTAATATGCAGCTGAGATTAAGGAGAACTTTTCAAGTTAGCTTTGAGTTGGTAGCATTCCTCTTTAGAAAGTTCTCACAGCACGCAGGCAAAAAATCATATTTTAATAATAGTGGTTTTGAGATTATCTAACGCAAAAAGACCTGTCTGCAATATTTCAGTAGTTTTGTTCAGAATCTCTGCTACAAAAGCCAACAGAAGAAATGCTGTTGATCTTGATAGGGAAATATTTGAGGCATTTAGCAGCAATATCAGTGCTTTTCACCGAAGCAAAGTACAAAGTATCATTGGAAGAAAATACTATTTATAGGCAGGAATGTATTTTATTTCTCTGAATTTTTCTAAAATTTGTTTTAATTACCTTATGTGAGTTACAATTGTTGCATGTATGACCTTTTCTAGGAAATCATACATTTGTAATAAGGGCTGTTTCAATGAGCTGGGGGCTATGGGAATGGGAACACTGACATATTTGTCTAATGGGGCACAGGAGTTATTTGGAGAAGAGTGAAGTGATTCTAGGTCTTCCTGCAGTGTCACTGTGATGTATACAGCAAACTGCCAGCAACAGCTGTTGTTGACTGGGCTTCGCACAACTTGTTTGTACAGCTCTGGCCTTTTTCTAGGTTTCAAAATACTGCATTTTACACAAATGCTTCAGAATTTGCAGCATCACTATGAAATCCTGTACTGTAAGAGGCAAAAAAAAAAAAAGGATACTGAATATTAAAAAAGAATGAGTTATTAATGTTGTGGGAATTTGGACAGCATCTGACCACACTTGAGTCTGTAATCCAGTTTGTCCCTCCCTGTAGGGTTAGGTGCAGTACAATAAACACAGAACTTCTTCTGGACACAGTGGAGGTGAAACTAAGGTGATGTCTCTCTCAGGCAGAATGTTTTCCTGAGTTCTATGGGGACAGAGTAACAAATATATCATGGAGCATCTCCTAACTCACACTTAAATTCAGTTTTCCATTCAAGCTCCTCAGTAGTGATCTGTCTTTATGCTGGACACCACTGTTCAGCCTTTTTGCAACACCATTTGCCTCTATAAAAGCAGTTTCCTCAAAATCAAATAAGTAGTGAAAATTACTACAGTAGTGCATGATTCAAAAATTATTTCAGAAATAATGCAGCAATAGCTTTGCTTTTCACATAACAGTCACTAACAATTGAGATTCATACCCTTATTGGTAAAAATAAATAAATAAATAAATAATGAGCCACTGCTCTTAAATATCTCCTCAGACACACAGGCTTTGCCTCTTATTGTTATTAACAGTATACATGTACCAGGCCCACTCTGTGGCACTCTCTGCCTCCATCAACTTCCCTACCAAACAAGTAATAGCATTTTCCCCCCAGCTCATTTATTTTCTAACTCCCATGCCACCAAATTACTTATTTCTCCTCTCCCTCCTGATCAAATCTAGCTATCTTTCAATTTAGCCATTTTTCACTCTATGAGGGCCCATAATTGCACCATGTATTTCCCATCAACTCTTGCCACCCAACTGTATTCATTTTTAACAGCTGAAAACTGATACAAGTCACAGTGGTTCTCAACATAATCACAGCAAAAAGACAGGATTTATCCCTTTTTTTCTGTCTATCAAAAGCTATTACTCAGGATAAATCTGTGAAGGCAGGATATTACTACTGCTAATTGTTAATTGTTTCTTCAAAACAGACATACAATTTACTTGGTGTCACACTGTTCCATATTACACACATAGATCCTGGCTCCACATAGTTTTACTGTGAAAGCAATTGAACTGTCAGAACATCCCACACTTTTTGTGTGCCATGGCACTATATTCTCAAGTTTAGTTTGGAATATTGGAAATTAACTTTTAGAATGATAAAACTAAAGCCTGCCTTTTGTAGTAATTGCAGTATTTACGTACAGCCAAATCACATGACAGTCAAATCATCATTCTCATTGCCCATCTGGAAGCTCCTCCAGTTTAGCAGCTGTGAATACCAGCACAGCGCAAGGCATCCAGAAGCAATCACTTCTGGACCGAACACCAAGATGTAATGTCATCTCTGGGCTTATATGCATACATCTATGTAATTATACCCCCTGAGTAACCAGCACAACTTGAGTCCTGTTTTCTTAATTGTTCACTAAAAATCTCCCTTCAGGCTTTAACTTTAAATTTAATAATACACATTTCAAGGACTGCGAAAAAACTCAGGCATGTATGAATTGCACTTTTGTTGGAGTAGTTGCCTACCAGTCAGACAATCAAATAAAGCATTCATCATCCAACTCTTGAAATTCTTTTTGAGGTGGATGGGAATACTGCCATAGAGCAATTAGCCCAGTGTTATTATTTTAATTGGAATATGGCTTATTTTCTTCTCACTGACATCAGTCATGTTCTAAAATAGAATAGATTTTCATCTACTGTCGCAAATGTTATTTAACTACCTTGATTTATGTTTTCCCAATTTCTAATGTTATTTGTTCTAACCTTGTAACATTATTATTCTAACATTAATGCACAAACAAGAATTGCCTGCAAGTAGATTTCCTCTACTACAATTTGAAAGGCTGTTATGATCTCCCTCTTTTTGGGGCTGTTATTCTCAATAAACCACTTGTGAAGACCAGTAGTGTCATTTAAGGTGAATCATTCCACAGAGGCCAGTGGCAGACTGAATGGCTTCACCTTCACACAGAGTGTAGTTAGTTGCAGTTTCTTGATGCTTGCCCCCTGGCAGCCCGTGAGGAAATGGCTGTGAACTTTTTTCTTTAGCTCAATGCCATTTATCCTTCACTAGTGAGACTCACAATGTTCAACAGCTCAGACAATTTTCCTGGGAGGCTCTTTCTGTTGGCCAGGATTTAGAAACACTAATCATTTAGTCTCCGAGGGCAGCATGTACAACCTGCTTTCCCTAGACCAGTTATTTAAAATGTAGATGTAAATGTAAACTCACATCCTACCAAATAATGGTATTTTTGTGTTAGGATTGTTAGCTTTGTTTTAAAAGGACTGGGAAGAAGAGGTAGTACAGCAACACTGAAATGATGGAGACAGGTAGAGAAAGCCGCTCATACTGTCCTTAATCACAGGGAGATACATCTTGGAAGTAAGACTGCTCTGTAGAAGTGATGTGGTGACTTCTGCCCTGCAGCTCCTACTTGCATATGTATGAATGCATGTATTAGTGTGGAGAAAATACTTCTCTAGGTTCTTATCAAGTACAGCCACCAAATGTGTTTTGCAAATTTTTCAGAAAAATCCTGTTGTCTCAGAGTTTTGGGCAGGTATCTGAAAGGATGCGATTCTCCTGTCCTCTGAGCTCCTCCCTCTTTGCCTGCCCCAGCAAAACAGATAGCAAGGTACAGGAACCCCATCAGTGTCTTATCAAGGGGAAAACTATAGAGTGAGACCAGACTTCAAACTCCACTGACTTCATAGAGAAGAAAGAAGAGCCATCCATAAAGATACCAGCAGATATATATTTTTTTTCCCCAGAGCTGTGTTTTGAAGCAGGTAGGGTTTTGTTGTCAGTAAGGAAATCGGCCTATTGATTTAGACATATACCGTTAAAAATAAAGAGTTTTGCCACTGTTTGTTCTTTGTGAATAGTGTTGTTTTAGTACCTTTTATGTTTTATTCAAGACTACAATAATTATCAAAGGATTTCATTTTAAAATGTTTAGCAATTCAATGAAGTACAGAACTCAAATGGTTACTTATTTTCTTTCAAAAACATTTTCTCTGTGAAAGCTACCTTGCTTTCCTGTGGCTCAGGGTATTACAATTCTTATTTTGCAAGCAGAAAAATGAGCCTATGTGCAAGCTTCAAATAATTGGTTTTCTTTAGGTCACAATACAGGATTTCATTACAAAGCTCAGATTTTACAAAGTGCTGGAGCACAGCTGGTGTTCTTTGAATGGGGGAAGTTGATGTTTCAAGTTCTAGGAACCTTCAGAACATATTGAGATTGACTGTACATTTTTTTCCATGGTAAACTGAATTACTCAAAGGAATGCTCTTAATGAGAAAGTAAGCCAGTCATCTTTCCAAGTGTGATGTGACCTACACAGTAAGGATCAAACACAACCTTATTGCAATGCACTGGATTTTGTGCCTATACGTATCAACAAATGTTTATGGCTTATCTCCCTTAGCATATTTAATGAAATGCGTGCATTTTTTACTGAGAAGTGACAGAATAAATTACCCCCATGCTTCCTCAGAGAAAGGCCAGTACAAAAGAATTCACAGAGATAGTTCTTTCCTTATCAAGGAGGAAATTCCAAAGATGCTCTTTCTGCATTGATAATAAATTGCCTAACAGTAGCCTGAAGTTTCACTTAAGACCTCTTCTTCCACAAGCCTCAGTTTTGAGGCAAATCCAATGAATTCCAAGATGAAATCCAATAGGAAAATGCAAGCAAGTTTCTGCCTTTTAAATAAACAATAATGCTTTAAGCTTCAATTAACACTGAACAAGATGGCAGAACTTCTCAAGAATACATATGTCTGCCCACGTTCATCACAGGATGAACTCTGAGCTGTCCTCAGGGTAAGAGCTACAAAATCAGTTTAAAAAAAAAAACAATCCAAAAATTCCCTGTACTGACAATAAAAGTGGGCTCATCCACAATAGAAACAACTTGTTGGGCTGAGCTAAGTATAAATCTATGTATTAAGACCTTAAAGATTTAAAACAGAGCTAGTACCAATTCAAGCACTCAGATTTTGAGAGTTTAGCCACTTGGCAACAAGTGTTTTATGATGCTTCTCTCTAATATCCTTTGGCTTCCCACGAGTTTCCATTCTCTTTCATTCACACAGCTCTAGTCTGTAGAATCAGTCTTTGTCTTTTTAATGTTGTCTATTTTTTTTTGGACTATTTCTGACATCCGCCACTCTAAATAATAACTCTAATAATAATAATAATCATTGTCATCATCTGAATCTTGGGCTGATCTGCCTCTGGGTTTACCCTGAGGTGCTGATGGAAAATTCTGTAAGAAAGAAAATTTCATTAGCCAGTGATAGACCAGCTTAATTAAGTAGTATAGATGCTACACAAGTCATCATAAAATATAATGAAAAGACTGATGCTGTTTTGGCAATGGTAAGCATTAGACAAGCAATTCAGTATCTTTATAATTTATTTATTAACTATTGTGCCATACTCTGTAACAGATACTGGGAAACATACTTAATCTCTATAAATATCAGCAGCCAAGTTCCTAGTGGGGTTTGAATTTCTCTCTCCAGAGCTTCTCCATATCTGTGATTTTTACCATGAGACAGATAAGTATTGGTGAGATATCTGAAAAGGTGCTCAACAATTTCAGACTTGGAAGAATGAACACCCTGAAGTTCACAAATTTGCAATCAGTAATGTGGTGCTTTTTGCCTCATTTTTGGTTCATTTCTGTATCTTAAGATATATTACACTGAATATACAAAGTGACTGAAAATAGCGACTCTTATACCAGGGACACACACTGAATGGCAGTCATCTCATGTGGCATTATTGGGTTGCTCCAGTAACAGGAGGTTATGGGATTCCCTTTTTCCATAGTCACGTAACCAGCCTCAATTTCAAGAAAAATATAAAAGCAAGAGTAATAAGATGTACTTAGTTCTTCTTCCAATAAAGCTCAGCAAATGATGATCTAAAGGAATGAACCTTGTTAAATATTTTAAGGGAATAAAGCTAACAAACCAGAAAAAAACCAACTGACAAACAATGCCTCCTGGCCATGAAAACACCTACTGAAGAGAGCTGAAAGAAAACTTGGGAGATGCAGTGTCAGACTACCAAGACAGGATAAATGAAAAGAATTCAAAATTGAAATAAATTTGATTAATTATTTGTCATTTCCTCCCTAATTTATAACTAAGCCAGTACACTCTGTGCTAGTGCCAAAGCAAGGAAAGCTTTCTTTTCTATATAACAGATGCGCTTTCAAAAATCCTTTACCTTTGCATGAGAAGTTTGCATTACTACTTGTACACACACATATTATAGAAATTGCTTTCAGAGGTTCAGAGGTTACTGAAAATTTTTTTTTATGAATTATACATAGTTAATTACACTATCTCTGAAAAGAAGTGAAAATAAATGGTCACTACACTGTCACTTTTTTCAATTATCTTAAACATGTAATAGATATTACAAGCATTTCTTTTTGCTTTGAAGCTTCATTTTCTGAGACCAAGTTATTTTACTATAGTTTGTTACTGACAAGGAGCTAGAAATAGATAAAATGGTTTAGTCAAAATTAAGATGAATCGTACTTAAAATTTGCAATTGACAGAACCCAGAAAATTAGATTACTAACAAATTAAGAAGGTTTGGGATTACACATTGATGATCAGCCAAATAGTAAGTAGTGTCTGATTGCCACCTTTTCTTTTTCTTAATAGTTTGATGCAGACAGAGATGAAGAAGAAGTGTTCTTTGATATAAGTTCAGCAGTTGACAATAAGCTATTTGCTAACAAAGAGGCTGCAGCAGGTGAGTTAATGCAAGATTAAAGAACCACACTTTTTCTACTGCATTTGACAGTGGTGGGATACTTTTTTTCATATTCCTCAAGTATGAGTGTATGTACTGTAGCAAAGTCTTCACCCAATTCAAATTTTTCCACAACCAAGGGCAAATAAATCTCTTTACACTTGATAACTTCACACAACCCAGCTAACATCCTGCTTTTCTACAAGCTCACTTCAACATACTGTAGATAATCCACTAAACAACTATATCATTAATAAAAAATTGTATATGTTGATTGACTCCAATTGTCAGACCTGTCTATTTCAATTTCAGACGATATCTCAGTGTCATCTGAAAGCCTAAGAGATTAATGATCATTCTTCCTCCCTAAAAATTGGTACTAATTCAGAAACTGTGCAAGCATAAGACAGCAGAGTTTTTTTTTCAGGTTTATTGCTACTATTACTTTTATTATTTGTGCTTACTGAGGCTTGAATATCTTCAAAGAAAAAGCCTGTGAGGTACAAGGAACTGGAAAAAAAAAGACAAGAAGAAACAGCAGATGAAAATCAAAGCATTAAAAATCCATGACATCTGTCAGAAATATTTTGTTTGAGGCTTACAGGAAGATGTTCCTTAGTAACCTCAATTTTTTTTTTTTTTTTTAAAACAGATGGCATGTCTGGCTTCCTTCCAAGTAGATTTTGAGGGTTATATAGGTAGATGATGTCAGAAATGTTGTCTTGCAAAAGAGCACACAAAAAGGAAAAGAAATTCAAGGCAAAGTATTTTTCTGTAAAATATACTCGCTTAAAACAAATATTAGTAGCCTGTAGTAGAGAAAATCATGTATCTGATCTCTCCTCTGTTTAAGGGAAAACTCATCTGCCCTAAACTGGCAGACAAGATGGCTTCAGTCATTTGTAATCATGAACAATCATCTGAGGTCTACCAAGGTGCTCTTTTTGACAAAGAGGGGATTACTTCTTATCTACTAACACAACATGTGCAAAGAGCAGTTGCTTCAGACAGAACGATTAGGTCATATTTTGATGATTTGAAAATGGGTTCCAAGCTAGTCTACAAAACCCACCCAGAAGGTGGTTTGGTAATGTTCAAAAAGAGATAAAGACTAATTATCAATGAAGGGTGAAAAAGATTGAAAAAAGTGCATTACCTAACAAACAGGTTTCTAATGGTAATTCTGTAATTTTCAAGATAAGACGCACACAAGACTAAAGGCTACCAGCTCTCTCCATTAAGCAGCACACACACCTCTTTTGTGTATAGCCTTATTCCTAGAGAGAAAAAGTTGACTGTGAACCTAAGATGACTTTCTCACTATATAGTATTGTTAATCAACAATTATTAATTGTTAGTTGATGATTAGCACATTTTATTAGGAAATCCACAGGTAAACAGTCAATGACAATAAGAGGAAAGACATGACATAAAGGTGTTAGCACTGACAAACAGCATGGCAAAAGCTAAACTCTTTCCACTGAACTGTGATTCTGGGTGAGTTCTGGTCAGTTCCTTGAAAGTCCGATGTGCTTAATGAAGTCCTCATCCAATAGGAGAGCTGAGACAGAAACCATGCCACAATCATTTAATTAGTTCTTAAGTTGAGCACCAATAATGCTAAGAAGATTTCAAAGCAGGATTTCTAGTGATCTTATGAGACCAGTTATTTAATTTCCAAAAGGCATAGTTTCAGCATTCTCTTAATCACTTTCTGTCTTTTGATCCTCTTGATTCCTGGTGGCTAATGGAGACATAATATAATGTTTTAATATATCTGCATCATCCATATTCTGGTAAGAGACAGTTGTAACCATGTAAGAATATACATGGAAAGAAATCAATTGTTTTCATGGATTATAATATGATTTTTCCCATTGTGGCCTCCTATGACATATTAAGACTGTTGCTAATAGCAACAACCTGACATGAAATTCAACAGTGTAAGGTTGCAATAAAATTAGTATTAGAAGCATCTTACTGAGAGCCAAGTGACATTGTAATCATTCTGATGCTAATCAGTCCTTCAGTAAATTGATTGTATTCTATCACACTGAAAATTAATCTTCCAATCAATTGCTCAAGTACTTATATATCACATATATTAAGTTATTAGACAGTGCTCCATAGCATGTTCCATAACATAAAAAGACATATTTCACAGGATAATCTTTAATTTATGACAGTGCTAGACAGTGCAAATACTGTAGTTATTAAAACATGAGTATGGGCATATTAGAGCCAGTGAACCATACTGAATAGTATTGCTACTAGGACCTCACACAAGTAACAGATTTAAGCAAGGACTGGAAATACATTAACTGATTTGCCAAAACACAAATGGTCCAAGGGACATAATTACCTCACATGATGGTACATAGCTAGCTTGTAATGAGAAGTTAAATCAGCTGCTGTTAAATATAGACAGTTCAGTACAATTTAGCTTCTTTGTAAAAATGAATTTAGTGAACTGTGAAAAAAACAATGCCTGACATTTGTATTTGTGAAAACTTAAGGGTGAACATGCTTTTAGAGAAAGTGACATACCTAGCTTCAGAGCACTGACAGATTTTCTGGGACCAGAGACACTTACAACCACTGTGGTTCTGGGGTATATTTTCTTTTGGCAGGAGCCACACAGCAGACCATAACAACCATATCCTCTTAGCTTAACATTACCAATCAGCCCATAACTACCATAGCTTCCTAGCTTAACATTACCAATCCTGTGCAATTCAGTTTGGGAGTAATAAACAATACCGGAAACACAGCAACAAATGTAGAAGTACAGACTCATGGTGAATGATGCAAGTGAGCAGTGCCCCACAGCCCTTCTGGGGGCAGGGAACAAATTCTCCCTGCCTTTCAGATCTGGCAGGGCAGTGCCTGTCAGCACATCCTTGTACAGCTGCAGACACTCAGTAATTCAACTGTTCTCTCACTGCTGTGTTTCTATATCCTCTTGAATCCCTCGCAAGAGAAATCTTTATGAATGATGCCTTCAGCATCAAATGCAAAACCTAGCAAAAAAAGGGAGTGCATTTTAGCTAATGTGCTGTTTCTTTTTCAGCAGCCCCCCTTCTCCCTGGAGAGCTGATTATTCAGTTTACAGGGATTTAATAAAAACTTCCAACTGATTTATTTTTTAATTGTGCTGTACTGTACATAATAAAATCCTCTGTTTTTTCCCCAAGGAAAACACAGTGCACATAATTACCAGGTTGGCCTTACATCCACTTTATTCATGCACTGAAATTGAGGAAGAATATTTCAAGTCACAAACATATCTTTTCAGATCAGATGTTTTCAAGTTATTTCTCTATGGCAGTGGAGCTTTCATGCATTTTATTTATTTTTTAACTGTTGAGTTTCCTCTTTTAAAAAACTGATACACTTGCTTATCATTTGTGATCGGTTTACACAAGCACACAGAGGCTCTGAATTAACCACAGCTGAGGTTATCAGATGTAATGGGACATCTGTCCAAAAGGAATTAGGACACTTTGGACTATAATACTTTCCTCTTAGTGGTAAACAAGTGTTAAATTATTTTTTTTCCCCATAGCCTCGTTCTCAGTCTACGAAACTATCCAAGGAAAAACAACTTACACAGAAAGCACCATGAAATTTACTTATGATCATCTGTTTCATTGTAGGGCTGCTAGATTTGCAGCATGCAGACTCATTTAAAGCAACAGGGCATGTTCACTTACAAAGGCTTTAACAAAACTTCCTCATTTTCTTAAGCCAGCATCTTTTGTTTGTCCTTTATTGGCCACAACATAAGATTTTGCTGATTGAAACCCAGAAAACTCAAGTTTTGAGTTAACACTCTTCCTAACATCTTCCTCTCAGCTTTAGTCTTGACAGTAACTTAGTCTTCCAATGTGTTGTCAAGTGGCTGTAATTCTGGCAGTAGACAATCTGGTATGCTTATACTGCCACTGTACCACTGGTTGGTTAGCGAGCCTGCTTTCCTCCCATAGAAGACTTGTTTTAAACTATAGCTTGCTAAACTCACCAAAATATACTCCCTCCAACAAAAAACTGAGCTGGAAGGCAACAATTCATGCTTACACATAGTGGAATATCACAGGTATGTCCCCCCTCTGCTTTATCTTGCCCTAGGAGTAACCATTTTCTTCGATATGTTTCTGCTAGGTTTGCATTTTGGCAGGTTGAGTAGAATGGAGCATTCTGTACTCTGGTCAGTGATTAATGGTTATGGTTTTTGTTGGATTTCATTAAACCAAGAAAGAAGAGACTTATTTTCAAATTTCCTGATCTTCCTTGAATATTCGCTGGAAAAGAGTTACTCTTCCCCAAGGAAATCGGTGTCCTAGTTCAAGAAGAAGTCCCTTAAGATGCTTGACAACATTAAAATTGTATAACCATTATGGCTTTTGCCACTTAAGATACATTATGCATGAGTATTCGTTTTCAGCCTGATCATTTAAGTTTAAGTTTCCAGCATCATATTTCATATTAACTTTCCTAGCTGGGGACGCATACTGCTCATGGTAGCTAGGTGACAGTTAATCAAATACTTGCACATAATAGCTTTTAAAAGTGATTGATGAGTCCAGGTAAGCCAGCGCTAGTAGCAGTTCAGTCTTACTTAAATTATCAACAATGACAATATTAAGAGCAAGAGGTCAGCTGCATGAAATAAATCAAAAAATTAATCTGCTCTTGGTAGCTCTATTTGCTTGTATATATCTTTTACAGACAAGTATTTTCAAAAGACTACAAAGTGTATATGCCAGAGGACACACTGCAAATATACATGCAACAATCAATGACAGAAAAAGCATTACCCCTTTCTATTTTGTTTTTTGGTCTTCTGTGACAATCTGTTGAAGTATACATGAACATTAGGAGGAAAAAAAAAACAAACAAAACAAAGCACCAGCAGATGGTAGGTCCAAGACTTTCCTTGGTGTCTCTTACTTAGTCTGAATAGTTGCATCAAAGATGAATTTGGCAGCAGTTCTAATATGGATTACAAATTAAGGCACTCTGGAAGCATCATCTATGTCAACCAGTTACGGCTTTAGTCAGAATGACTAGTTTTTCTCTGCTGTTCTCTGTCCCAGTGGTGTTTAGCTCACCATCTAATCATAGAATCATTTGAGTTGGAAGGGACTTTTAAAGGCCATCTAGTCCAAGGCAATGAGCAGACACACCTATGGCTCAATCAGGTGCTCAGAGCCCCATCCAGCCTGATCCTGAGCATCTCCAGGGATACAGCATCCACCACATATCTGGGCAACCTGTTCCAGTGCTTCACTACCCGTATCATAAAAAACTGTTTTCTCATATCCAGTCTAAATCTTCCCTCTTCTAGTCTGAAACCATTTCCCTTTGTCCTATCACGACAAATCATTCTTACAGCCCCCTATTTAGATACTGAAAGGCCGCTATCACGTCTCCCTGGACCCTTCTCTTCTCCAGGCAATATACATAGACAGCACTAAGCACATTTTGGAACACTCCTCGGTGTTTCCTATTACTTCCTATAGGAGGGAAAGTGACTGGGCTCACCTGTGGCTGCTGACTTGCTATAATGATTTGAACCTTGTTTGCCCTTACAGTATTTTCTTACATAGTTTTAATAATGCTGTGAAATATCCTTCTGCAGTCACATGCCTATTGAGTTTTTAGTATGTGTTGAATGCCTGTAGAACTTGATTTAGGGCTGCACCATCTGGAAGGCACAGGAGACTGTTTCCCTCCTCACTGCCCAGGATTTAGATAATCTGAATGAGGTGGTGATGCCATCAAATGATGGTGATGTCCAAGCTACATCCTCGCTATACTTAGACAGAAGAAAGGTGATTAATACACCCATTCTTGCTAAGCAGTCACCATCCACCCACGACTCCTCAAAATCCCTAGCCTGATTTTCTGTTGTTCATTACCTTCATCTTAAACCAAATTTATAAAGCTCAGTGAACCCAAAACTTCTCAGAAAATGAACTTTGCCATCCCAAGTGGAAGAGGCTCCCACCCTGCTGATCCTGACGCAGGGATAAGGGACAGAGTTGCATTATCACTTAGGAAAGGGACGGGAGAGGAACAAGGACTGTTGCTGCTGGAAGCATGCTGTTTTGGTCCCTGTCAGCATCTCTCCAGGATCTGTATCTGTTAATAACTAATTGGTATTTCCTTTCTCTTTCCAAACTATGACTCACGTTCTCCTCTAAGCTAAGATTCTTGTGACAGTTTTACAATTCCAAGTAATGGCACACAGAACACCCTGCCCAAAAAATTTATAATTTTCCGTATTTAGTATAACCATTACTTAAGATTTGTAGAAGCTTTTTTTGAAGGCTTATTTAATGAATACATTTCATCCAGGTATTTTAGCACATTTGAATGATTCCATGGATCAAAGTTCTTGCATACATAGAGACAGTTGGAAATACTACAGTGTCCTATCACATGAATTGACAATTTCCAGCATTTCTGAAGTCTAATTTTCTTTCCTATTTTAGGGACAAATGAACTTGATTGCAGTCTGATTATGGATTCTGGAGATACCGCGTATACAGAATTTGACTTTGAAGACCAGGTAATTTTATATGTATATGCCCTCTTTCTAGACAATTTCCTAGATTATGTACATTCTGTGATATACAATTTGTCTGAGCAGAGTGGCTGATCTCTGAACTTTAAGTATAGCTCAGCATAAGTTCTATTAAGGGCAATAAGTAAATTTGTGATACACAAAGGTTGCTTTCTGATTAAGAAAAAAGAGTGGATATTTATTAAGAGCCCATATCTTCCATTACTATACGCTGCTAACATTCCTCCATGAATGTTAAAGTGTTGCCAAATGATTTTTGGAATGCACTGCAGGTCTACTATGCATTTAAGAACAGGGAATAAAACAATTTTCAGAAAAGAGGCATGGAATTACAAAATACAAAACAACTAAAACCAAGCACTCTTCCCCTGAGAAGTCTACATAAAAATTGGAAAAAAAAAACAACAAAACTTATAGCACGTTGCAACCAGCTTTTCTACTGATTCCATTCCATCCACAGCCAAAGACTAAATTTATATATACCTAAGAAGAAAGAAGGCAGAAAAGGGTATCATATCCCAAGGCATATATAAAAAAAGAGAGGGCTTGCATGTTTCGCAGAAGTTCTGGGGAGAGTCCAGCAAAGTGCCACTAAGATGGTTAAGGGTCTAGAGCATCTCTCCTATGAGGAAAGGTTGTCCACTGTTCATCCTGGAGAAGGCTCAGGGAATTTCATCAATGTGTACTAAAATCTGAAGGAGGGGATGCAAATACTACAGAGTCAGGCTCTCATCAGTGGTGTCCAGTGCCAGGACAAGAGGTGAGGTGCACGTATTGGAACACAGGAGGTTCAGTCTGAACATCAGGAAACAGTTTTTCACTGTGAGGGTGGCTGAGCACTGGAGCCTTCCAACCCTTGCAGTTTCAACCGTTTGGTGATTCTGTAGCCAATCAAAAATACAGGTCTGTACTAGAATTAAAATAGAACTGCATGTGAGATGAAGCACGGCTTGGGTACTATGTTAAGCATAAGTGTTATTATTCTTGTTTCTGAGCTGTTAAAACGTTAAAGACTGACTTACAATTAAGAAAAATTTATTTTTAAAGCCATCTGCCTATCACACTGTTAAAGATGGTGGTTTTGTAGGTTTTAGGTTCTGGCTTTCAATTTTTCATTACTATTTTTGCATTTTCTTAGTAAATACCACAAAGATTTGTGAACATCTTGACAAAGAATATTATTGTGATTCTGTTACCATTTGTCAAAGTGCATTTGAGCGTTCTCCAACACTTTCCCAGTATTTGTAAAAGGTACCTTTTCTTGTGAAATTTTAAATCAAGTGACAAAATTAAGAAAACTGACTTTTCATCCACTATCGTGCATCCATTCACCAGTTTTCTTTCACTGTATTCAATGCAATGAATGCAGTTTATCCTTGTCTGCAACATACTGCATGTTCTAGCCCTACTGATTCTTATTAATTCATAATCCTTCTACTGGGCATTTTGGCTCAGTTATTCCAGTTTGTCTTTTCGTCAATTAGGTGGCATGCCTTCGCCTCCTAATCCCAACTTAAATCCCATTCTTTCCTAAATCCTTCATAAAACATTCTCTAACCCAGGAAATTTTCTTCAGTTTCTCATCTTTGTCTGAACTGTACTTGTTCTTCAGAACAGGGTCTTCATAGTTAATTATGTCCCATAAAGCAGGAATGTATATTTAAATCATGTTTGGATTATGTTGACATTAAATTTGGCATTTTAATGACAAGGTCTTTTAGCAGATTATGAATTCTGAAGAAATTATACTGTTGGTTCATAACGTTTGAAATGTTGAAACAATATGAAAAAGGAGTTTTATAGATACAAAATAACATTAATGTTATATATATGAAAACTACTTATTTGTAACTTCTAGCTATATGTTTCCCTGATGATACATTGCACAGTCCTTAAAAGCATTGACTGTAGATTTGAAAGAAGTTGCATGTTGTTCTTACGTGAGACCAAACAAGAAGACAGTGATGGGACCTTGTTATCTTCATCAATAGCAATTATTCTTTCTGCCAGGTGTGGCTGTTAGCTTTTTTTGTTATTTTATCAGAGCTGCACATCATCATTCTGGAAAGAGCGTAATACCATTATCAAACAGAGAAGGAGAAATTAAGTAAACACTGTGCTAAAAACCCTTCAGTCATAAAGAGATAAGCAAATATGAAGTGGCTGACAATGGTTGTCTTCAGCTGCAAGTAGAAATAATTGATACTTACTAATGATTTCAGATATGTAAATATTTGTATTAACAATATTTTTATACCCAGTAAATATGAGCTATTTTATACAAATATGAAGAAAATATAAAGGAGAAAGCAATAACAACCATGCCATTAGGATCTAAATTTTAGTCTGATACAAAGAAATATTCTTTACAGGAGCAGAGATGGAAGAAATTACCATACAGTAATTCCAGTAACCCAGTGTGAAAAAGAAAATTAGAAATTACTCTCAGGAAGAAAAGATCAATAACTCGGTTCAGGAGTGAAGAAGTGCTCACACTCAAAACTTAAGCTCTTTTTGATTGTGGCAGTGATTTAATACTCCAGCTATTTACCGCATGCTGTTTACGAATTGTGTGAAGCATCAACAACCTTTACACTAAGAATTTCAAGTGGAAAGGGAATGCTTGTCTGGATACAAATGTGTCATGCAGTGATGTTATTGCATAGGAAATCTGTCATGAGAATGTGGGGGATAAGAAGGCTTGTTTCTAAGCAACATTACACAGCTGAGCTGCTAAAAATGTTTTTTTAGCAGAACATCTTGGTAGACTCTGAACAAGAGGAGCTGGAGGTTACAGCAGTACACAGTATGTACTGAAGGCAAAGGCATTGCTGAGGATGAGTAGCACTCAGCAGAACTGAAGCAGACATACACAGATACCTTTGCATTTATTTGTTCTTGGAATGAGGTAGGAAAATCTGCAGTGTAAACTAAGTGAATGAAGAATCACCAGAGTTCTTCAGACATACACTACTTCTTCCAGAATAACCTCTCCTGCCAGCAAGCAGGAACAAGGAGAACAAGTGGGGTGGTTCCACCTGCCAACACACTCATCACCTCACCAAGGAGCGCTCCAAAGCACAGGGAAGTGCTTTGAGAAACGCTCCGTGCCTATCACTTAAACAGTGCAAAGCAGTCCTACTGCAAGTTAAGATCTGGCTTTTCTTGAAGAGAACATGGGGGACACTGAACTTTCATTTATAAAACATACAATACAAAGCTCAAGCCTTTTCCGAGTTTTTTTTTTTAATTGAATTCATGTAACAATCGAAAACAAGGTGATTGTTTTCTGCTGACTATTCATGAATGCTTCAGGAACTAGAACTCTTGTAGTCACTAAGTCCCTACAGCACTGCAAGGTAAGAGGGAAATACTGACTTTTTTTTTAAAAAAAAAACAGTCATTATTCCAAATCACTATTTTTCTTTTCCTTCTCAGATCTATAGCTGGCAAATACCGTATTGCAGAGTGAATAAGCTGTCTATTTAAAATGGCTGACCAAAAACTTTCTTCACACACACACACAAAAAAGGCCATCAGTACCTCTTAGTGATAATGTCTTGCGGAAGAACCTGCTAAAGTTTCACATGGTAGTGCTCTCCATAGCCTTTGCTGGAGCAGCAGTTATACCACTCATGACTCAAAAGAACAAAGTATAGTAAGCTGATAAGTTTCAGATATTTTTACATGTATTAAGACACAGGAAATATGTTTTAGGCCACTCATTTTTGGATGCAGCATTATAGCTTCTAAAGAACTGGGCTACATAGACTATTCTCAATTTTCAGCACTTGCTGTCATGACTAGTGTCTGTTTGGTCTAATAACAATTGCCTTTTATTGCTGAAATGCTCTCAAGTGTGATACAGGTTCTCACTGCTCACCGTGAGTGACAAATATAAAAGAACGCCAATTTCTCAACTTTGCCAAAGAGGCTGTTAATATAACACCACTTGTTTCCAGAGATCAGACAAGTCCTATCTTTAAGAATTGGGTTTTTAATTAGAAACCTACCATTTGGCTTATTTCAAGTGCATTCAGGCTAAAAGGGAGTGCTGAAAAATTGGCTACAGTGAATGCTATCAAAGACTTACAGAACAAAAGAGCATCCAATTACTTTCTTGTGAAAACAAGGCTTTCAAGACAACCTTAGCTAGTCCAAGGAATACTTAAACTAATTAATGAAGAGGTTATATGACTGAAGCGAATACACCCCTGAACAAGTCATTATTAATCTGGTACCTATAAAATGTAATAATAGCAGGTAAACTTCAAGTAAAATCCTTAAAAATATATACTTTGCTTCTTCTAAAGTTTTACTGAATCCTACAATGGCTTGGTTTGCAAGGGAGATATAGCTCAAATCTACAAAACATGAACACATTTTTGTGCCTGAAGGGAAACTACCAGTTCACAACTGAGGTATTTCTCCCACACCCTTCCAGTGTTAGACCACACTTAGGTAAACACAGTGGCACATGCAAAGAAAAGATTGCTTTCCCCTGCCCCCCCCATCTAGTATGTCAAAGATCTGGGAGAAGTAGATGTAAAAAAGACTGAAAGATAATAAAGGTCTTTCTGATCAGCAGTGACAAGCAATCTATTGAATTAAGTAAATTGCATAACGCAATCTTTGCTGCAAATGCAGAATGTTTTATAATTAGAAAATGTGACAGCTCACTTGAAAAGCAACAAGAAAAAACCAAAGTTTAGTGGAGGGAAAAAAAGGCCCTCAAAGAGATTTACTCTCATTATAATGAGAGGAAACAAGTTCTTGATTAAGAGTTGTTGCCGTGCAGTGACAATTCTGCTTGCAGCTTGCTGTCACCTCCCACCCAGAGCACATATACAAATCCGGCCTGCCAGGGAACAGGAAGCTTTAAGCACGCTGAAGAAAAGCAGACTCCATTGCTACCAGAACTATAACAACATTTCTGGCCTGACTGATTATCAGAGCACGAAACCTGAATTCAAGGGTGATGAAAATGCCCTAAAAGCCTATGCAGAAGCAAAACTCAAATATTCTTAAAATGGATGAGCAACAGCACATTTGAAGCTCACTTTTAATTAAAACTCTGTGGATTAAACCAAAAGGTCATTGTGCAGCATTTACTATGCTTTGTACCAGTGCTTTGACTCCATTTTCTCTGCATCTTGATTCAATCCAAGAGTTAGTTCAGATTTGAGATATGGTGCTCCAAGCATTTCTATTAAAATATGACAAAGAGTAAACAGCACATCCACATTAGCAGGGGTAGTTTTCATTGGAACTGCTGCCTTTCAAAATTGGGCAAACACTGATTAAATTATTTAAAGCAGTTAGACCTACAGTATACTATATTAATCATCTGCTTTATCTTTGAGAATACAGGGAACATCTGGTGTAACAGCAGCTTTATTCATATGTATTATACAGCATTAATCATTGCACATCTGAGTAAAATGACCATAAGTATCCAGAAACCCTTTGGGTTTCTGATGTTGAATATCAGCTGTATTTCTCTTTCATTAGTAGAGAGAGGAATCAAGTTGAGTTGCATCTTGTTCTGGAGAGAAACTGATTAAAAACTGGAGTGTGGCATGGAAAAGAAAATGGACTCTAGAAAACTTAGAGGACAGTTGTGAAAAATCTGTCCTTCGATGTTTGTTTTAGATAAAGAGCAGAGAAAGACAGAGTCTAATCTTTAGGGATATTTGCAAAAAAAAAGATAACGCAAAAGCATCCAAATAGATGAAAGAGCTGGACAGGCAGGCCTAACTACAGAGAAAAGATGCTTAATAGAAATGTACTGAAGTCAATGAACAATCTGTTCAGTTCAAGTTGCCATGGAAACTATCCTATTAAATGCTAAAAAAAATCAGCTCTAGAAACAAAGTATTACTGTTTGCCTGTTACAAAGTGCTCCCTTAATAAGCTCAAACTAAGTGTATTTGGTGCTTCTGTATCATTTTGTAAGCTTGAAGATTTCTGTCTTTCAAAATCACCATGGTGCACTGTACTAAAGGCACAAGAAGAAAAGCCAACCAAATGGGTTTTCCCCATGCAAACCACGGCAAAATGGGCAAGAAAAATCGCCATGAACTTAATTTGCATTTTTAATTTGGAAATAGTTGTTTGTTCCTCCTTTTACAGAAATTATTTAGCTTTACTTTCTGATACTGCATGCGTTAGGGGAATGAACTGCCCAGGATAGATGAAATCTTTGTGTTTCCATTTCTTTTCTGCATTTGTAACTGAAGCAGTTGCCTGCCGTTGTGGTCAGGACAGGGCACGATTACCCCTCAGTGAGGACGGGGTTACAAGGAGGGTGAGCTCATGCGAGTTACTGGAGATTTAAACACATTGACAGCACTGTTCTTCAAGATGCGCCACATTTATGCTCCACTGAATATTTCTGCAGCAACTCAGGCAGCTCTGAGACTAGTGCAAGATGTCTGTAGAACAAAGTATTACAATTTACCATATTTTACCTGTGTTTTTCTGGAAATAGCATCAGGATAACGCACTATCTTTCCTCATACCAGCTTGCTTCTCTGGTGGCAGAACTAGGGGCCGCCTTCTTCCATGCACAAACAACTTTGCAGCTGAATTTATGAGTTCTACCCATTACATATCAACCTTTACAGCCCAGAGAATGTGTATTATGCATAGGGAATAAATATCAGGCATTTCACACAGTTAATGCAAATAGGATCCACATCAGAACACTTCACATTGCTCCTACAGCTGATAAGGAAACACACAGATGTTTCTAAATCCTTCTAGATTTAGACACCTGGGTTAGGGCCTAAATCAGGGTCTTCTGTTCACGTTGCCCAGCACCCCAGGAGACCTGTACCAACACTCTTCCTTCAAAGTATTTCAGCAACAATTGCTGCGCTTTAAAGCACTGAAGAAGCACATTTTTGTAGAAAATATTTACTAATCACTCATTTTTACTTTTGTGTTTTAAACTGCAATGATTACAAGGATACTATTTTGCTTTAATGGGTACAGAATCGCTCTTTAAATAACTCATTTGCATTATATTGAAGCAGCAGAATGGCTTCTCTGGGTACAGTAGCAATACTTAAAAAATCCTCAGTGTATCCTCTTGAAACCATATGTTTCCTATTTGGTTTATATTTTCTCCTTACGTACCCAATGATTATGCAGTCATCTTTAGTAATTTGGGCTTACATACTGGGTGTAAAGAGTAAGAACTGACCTATTTTTACAGTTCCTTCATAATAGAGCATCTTGGATCTGTGGAGTTCTCACAGTTAAAATCTTTCTCAACAGATTAGTTCTTTATAAATTCTGTAGAAGATTCTTGTTGAAAGCTATAAAGTACCTAATAAAACATAAGTGGGTGTTCCAGTAAACCTACAACAGGCCTGGTCAAAAGTTAAGCTGGTCTCAAAGGTCTTTGAGAGAGAAAAATTTGAGCACAGCTGTCAACTTATATCTCAGTAGCAGCAAATCATACACCTGAGGCCACACGCTGCTCTTATTTTACAACACCCTGCTCATGTCCTTCTCGATGCCAAGTTCTTTCAGGCGATGCTCTGCTTCCATATTTTTTAAAAGGTCTGTTCTCATTAGCTACATTTCCTGGGTCTACATTTCTTCCCTCTTTCTCCCTGCTGTAATTCTGTGCGTTACGTGTCTGTGCATGCATCTGCTTTTCTGTAAATGGCAGATGTAATCAGGGCATAGCAACACTCACTGCCTCCAGACCTGATCACCTGCCACACAAGAGAGAGACGCCTGCTAACTTTTGGAGTGCCATCCTGAAATTAAACTGCCTCTCCCCCACCACACAGTACTGAATTATGACTGGCAGTTTGAAGAACAGAGCTTTATAGCAAAATGTATTACTGTGCATGTTGGGCAAGTGCTGCAGCATGTGACAATGTGTGTGGGTTAGAAGGAGCTTAGAAGGGAGCAAGCAAGAGAAAAGACATTTCTGAGCATACTGCCTGTTGTAGACATTGCTAACAGAGGACAAATGCTTTCATCTTAAAGAATGATGCAAAGGAATAAGAAAACAAAATGTCTTTAGAAAACTCGGGATATTACAAGAGAAAGGCACATTCTGCCCCTGACTCCTTTACTGTCTTTGTTCTTAAAGACAGTTTGAATTGCTGCAGCATCTTTAGGACTAATGACAGGTTACTTTTTACAGCTTACTTCACCTATTCTGGAGTTTCATTTCATAAAATAACAGAGCTGATACTAACAAAATGAATGAGTGGTGATGATGCATGCAATTAGAAGCATAACATTTTGTAGGTTATCTGTGGAAATTAACCCATGGAGTTTTAGTTCTTTCAAAAGAAACTATTACTGAACTCCACTTTATATGTTTCTTGTCAAAGTATTCATATCTTTGTACCACGATCTTATTGGAAATTTGAGATTGCATTTGCCATCTAAAGCAAAAAGCCAGTAGAACTGCCTTCCAGCTCTGCAGATAGTGCCAATGGCATGCAATGTGAGGGATCCTTTAGCTAGCAGCCCAAGAGCAGGAGCTGAGCAGCACTGACAATGCAGTTGAAATGCACTGGAAGGTTTCCTGCTGCACTCTTATCTGCTGCAGTGGCCTAACATAACAAAAAGACTCCATGGGAGAATTTACAGCAAGTAGCATAAATACTCCAGACAGAGAAGGATCATTTTGGGAGTGATGGCACGTTACAGAAAAGAACAATGCTAAAAGAAAAAAAAAAATAGTAATTTCTGAGAATAACTTTTAGGTACTGGTAATTTTTGTAACAATAGATCTACTGAAGAGTAATAACCTGTATGCGATACAGTATTTTAAAATGTGCAATAGATAATAACTACGCACAGAAAATGTGGGTGTTGAGTGTTGCCATTGCCTTCAAATCACAAAGCTATATTACAAAAGCTTCAGTTCTTCTTCAAGTCAGATTTTCAACCTGAATTCAGGATCCAGTTTACCAGAACACTCTCAAGCTTCCCTGATCATGCCAAGTGCTGCTACCCTACTGGAAAATGTGTTCTCACTCCAAACCCTGGTTGCTAGGTTTGCCCTTTAAAAGTTCACTTCTGTGATATCTTTTTTTTCTAGCATGATTGTGTCTGGAAATCAATATGAAGCTAAATACATTTTTCTTGCTTAATAATCACATACACATTGTGTCTTGCATGTCTTTTAAATCAAGATATATATGATCTTGGTTTGCAAGCGTTAAAAACAAATTAATTTCCCTCACTGTATAGGTATTATAAGGTTTATTTTCAGAGGAAAGTGGCATAGAAACGCTTGTCTTTGCTAAAAACCCAGAGGCAAAAGGGAAACGCTTTGTGTAGATGTTATTACAAAAAAACATTTGGTCTGCACTTCCTGGTTGCACATACTACAAACAAATAAAAATCACCTCAAATAACATCATCACTGTTCTGTCATCTCAATTACTATTCATCTCTTTAGCCACAAGTATCTCCACTGCACTGAGCAGTATGAACTGTGTAAGAAAATACACCTTTGGGGGAAGAAAAACCTCCAAGTCTGGGTGTATTCATACTGTATCTCATTTACACACATTAATTAGTTCTGGACCAGAGGAGGTCAGAGTACAGCAGCCCCTTCTTTCCAGAGCCATATTTCAACAGAAAGTGTGCAGAAAGCAGCTCAGCTTCAAAAGGCTATTTAAGTCTTAAATCAAATTTAAAGGCAAGGAACAATATAGCTCATAAAATCTGTTCCCAGGGACCACTGCCCATACATAAAACTTGCAACTAGCTCAGCGTATCTCATCAAAACCAAACATTTGCTCTTACAGGAAAACAGGAATTTAGAAGACAAATTCCACAGCTCAGCACTGACTACATCCAATCTCTTCTGATGCTCAGCTTCACCTAGCCAATGCTTACTTGGAGTCTGCACGTTTTGTGATCTGAACGCAAATGAACTGCACCTATAAGGGCCCCATTCTGATTTTCATAGGCAGAGTCTACATACATCTAATCTGAAAAACCATCCCCTAGGATTAGGCGCATGCCTATCAAGCCCAGTTGCAAACACATGTCAAACTAAACCACACAGATGGTGACAGACTGGACTGGGCTCAAACAGAGAAACTGTATATCCAGATGATGCTTGACAGACACCTCACGCTGCTTTCTGATTCCCCTGACCATTCTTAACCAGTGAGTTTACTTAATTGACAGCTGAAGTTGATTTTAAGGGTACTAGGTGTAGAAGCATCATTTGAAAACATTAGAAACTGAATTTTATTAAGGACTAAGAATTCAAAGCAAATACACTACAATCTAAACAGGCAAAAGTGGAAATCTAAGTCCTAGATCTGGTTCTTCTTCCATATATAATTGTGTTCTTATTGATAAATCACCTAATATCTCTGCCAAAGCACAAATAATGCCCTTACCACTATTCCAAAAGGAATCACTGGGAAGAATTATGTGGAACTGTAGTGTTCTTTGAAAAAGTAAAATGCTACAGATATGCAGAACACTTGTACTTATAACATGCAAAAGGAGATCTACAGCACTACAGCATGTTGAAAAACTGATGGTTAGATACACCTACATCCCCATTAAAAGAATGCTGATGAGATCACTTTAATAAAGCCACATTCTCAGTACTTGCTTGGACTGTACACATGATGCCCTTTGTATTAGTTATACTTGCATGGGTTTTTTTACTTACATGTTAAGAATTATTCTCAATAAATATTTCCTATGCAGAGAAACTTGCAGTTTTCATTTAAAAGATTTGTGCCTCACACATTCCATTGAATATTTACATTCTTAAATTTTATCTTTAAAACTGTGCTTAATTTTAGGCACTAATCACGATGCAATTTCAGTTCAGTCTCACTCTACTGCCAAATTGAGTTTGTAGATAAAAAGAGAATACAGGGTGTTCAGAAATGAGGAAAATAAGCAGTAGGATACAGAAGCAGCACGGATTTACCATAATTCTCTTAGTCTATAACATATTTTGAGTTAGCTGTGCTTGAATTTGATTGAAATGTATTAATGTGTTATAGAAACACTGAGTGACCATTTTCTTCTCCAATGTCTTCACAAAGACAGTTGAAAAATATATTTAAATTAGAAACTTACAAAGTCAAAGGTGTAGAAGGGTTTACTTGAGAAGGTATGTGTATACACACACACACCGATAGATCTTGTTCCTCCCCACTCCACTCCCTTTTTCTTTGATCATATATTTGATTTGCTCACTGAACTGCCAGTATTGCTCAGTATGATAGAAATACACGTGGCAAATATTCAGCTAATAACATACAGATTTGCCTCCAGACCCAGATCAGCCCTATTTAGGATCCTGACGCTATTTATTTTTTAAAACCTTCCACCAAATAACTCAGAAGAAGGGGGGTGGAAAAATCTCACAGAAGAAAAACATGAAGTTACTTAAAAGTTCAGTATTATGCAGAATTCTTCCCGGTACATACAGATACATTCCAGCTTGAGATTTCAGTTTGTACTCTGTCTTCATTTCGCTGAGCGCTGCTTTATTAGCTGACCCTGTGGAGCGCATACCCCTGTAGCCACATGCCACTTAATTCATATTACCACAATGTTTTATTCCAAGGGAAAGATAGTATAAATTCTCACCTTCTGCATTTTTCAAATATTAGTCACACAAGTTTTTCTTCTCCCTACTTAATTAGACTCATCACTTCAAAATATCATTATATCTAAAGCGATTTCTAAAAAGGACTGACCGAGTTCTACCTGATATCATACCTCCAGTTCTTAAAAATATTTTCTTGAAGATAAAATGGGCCATGCAGTTTCTTACAAATCTCTGCTTGGTTCACATTCCTCCTGAACTGGTTCTCTTGAAGATGCTCGATTCTTTTCTGAGAACTGATGCAGTGCCATAAAGGAGCTATATTAAGTGCTTTTCCCTACAAATGTCATTGCTTTTGTTGATGTAAAGCTTTCTACACCATTGTGTTGTTAGTTAGGTTTGTTAAGTGTCTCTGAATAATCCTGTTTAGCACTGACTAATGAAAGCAACTTCTCTCCCTTTCTCTTACACTACTCATAACATTTTCTTTTTAAAACGTTTTCCCTGATGCAAATTGAATATTTAATCATAATTGTTTTCTTTCATGGCCTCTATTCTCCTTAACCCATGGTTATTTGTGCACTTTAAAAAGTTCCTACAAGAAACTCTGCTATATCTGTTGGAAATCTGAATAAAATGAATCAGGCAATTTTCACCACTATTTTCACAAGGCATGCAGCAACAATAAAGCAATAAGAATTTATTAACGTTGGTGGTGAAAAAAAGACCAGAACAGAGACTGAAACAGAAAACCTCTCACCTTGGGCAACAAACATGCACAGCAATCATATTTAAATCCTAATGAAAAAAGGTCCCATTAGAAAAAAAAATTACTGCTTTCTCTGAAGTGATGTGTGTCCTAGTTCACTAATAGCAAAACTCAAAGACCTGGAGAATTCTGTATCATCTCCTTATTGAATACTGTGACTTTGTCTGTTTGTTTAATTATGGAATTAACTTCACATCCTAGCAATGATAGGCACAACTTATACTCATTAACCTGTACGTACCTACTATCATTCAGTTATTTACTGATAACGAGTTACATGACAAGCCAGAAGCCTGCATTTTCCAACTCTGAAGGCAAATGTCAGCTAGAGACAGATGGAGAAGTTTGCTGGCTGTACAGAATCCAATATACTGTTTATATTGATGAAGCAGTTATGTGACCAGCTGTGCCCCACTGACTGATATGTTTCCACATAATATTTGTAGATGTTACCTGGCTTTAAAGACAGCTGAAATTACACCTTTCTCCAGAGCTCATTAGCAAAAGTTCTGTTCCTCACCTTGCTTTCAATAAAAAACAAACAGCTATGCTGAGAATACTGAAACTGTTCTGCTGCTTATCACTATATTTCTGATTGTAATGGCCAATTTAAATTTAGGAACTGGTGACACTAACTACCAACAGCTCTTTTCCATAGCACTTTGGCAACTAGGCAGAACAGTGCTTTCAATCCAACAGAGGTCAAGTTGTTCACAAGTTAGAGACCTACTGCTAGAAACACGCAATTAGAAGTAAATCTTGTCAAATGTGGCATGAGCACACTGGGATTAACCAGTCTCTAAAAAGGGCTACAGGCTATGAATGAAGTATGGCTCCCTTCACCCAAATCAGCAGGAAAACTGGGTGTACTTTTGGGAGACTTTTTGGGGGAAGTGGTTCTGAGCTGTGAAGGAATACCTTATAATCAGAGCCAGATTAACTGTGGCCTTACTCTACTTTCTTCAACCTGACTTTTCTCACTGCACACCAAGCTGTCACGACCTCTTTCCACTTCAAGCTGGGTGCCACTGAAATCTATGCGAAAACAAAGTTTTGATAGAGTGACTTATTCTCTGAATACGGGGAACTTGTTCTGTCCCAGGCTGCATCCTGAGTTGACTCCTAGAGTTATGAAACAGACACCCTTTGGAAAAAAAGGGATATGAAATCAATTCTTTCATAAACAGTACTTCTGTACCTAAAAATGAGCAGGCACTGATATAAATAGAAATCAATATTTTGATGTTCTTATTTACCTGACTTTGAGTTGTAATTACAATTCGCTTTTTTGGCCTTTCATAGAATTTATTCTGCACGTGAACATGGCTGGTTGGCTAGTTACCCTCCTGGTCTATTCAAGCAAATAAGTTTGGTCAAATAACAACAAAAAAAAGCTGAAAGTTTAGTTAGCTTTTAGAGATCTCTGTCTCTAGTTCCTACATATTTCACCTCTACAAAATCAGATCTGTTCGTAGCTTAAACAGACCTTTATTATCACCTGCTGCTCTGAGCAGCCCAGCATGGTTACTGAGGCATTTCCATTCTGCAATTACAGGGCAGAACAAAGAACATTATTTGAAGCAGCATTACTTGCAAGGAGTACTGCCTCATTCACTTGATCGTAGGGTAAACTTGAGACTGCGATCTTGATTTTTAAAGAAACTTAAACTTCGACTAGAATTATCTGAATTCATAAACTTCAAAGGCATGATAAAAAGCTGAATCTCAAACAAGACTTTCTGTAGGTAATATGTCCTTTGCAAGGTCTAAAGTTTTCTTTGAAGTAATAACACAATAATAAGTGTGCACAGTTAATACTGTCACTTGAATTGGAGGGAAGAAATTAATCTTTTATTTTTACTTTCTTCCCCCAAAATACTCTCCTCCAAACTTTAATTTTACCTTCTTAAAACATACTACCAGTAAGAGAAAGCAGTTCTGCTGCAGTGTAATAGGCTGAGAATCACAGAATAAAAGCGTTCAATGTGGTCAGTGTAATGGCACTTCAGCCTAATGAAGAGTGCTTGTGTTTCAGTGATAATGGGAACACAGGGAGAAATCCACAAGTGCAGTGCAGGAGCCCCACGAATTAGAGCAGCCCGTAGTTTGCCCGTTCTAGTCACCACACTGCTCATTCCACTTAATCTGTTCATGCAGCGATACACACTTCTGATGGTGGCTGTTTCTGAAGCAGAACTCCAAACGACTACAGCTTGTTAGCTCTATGCTAGTGCTGAACATAAACATATTTAGAGTGGACAAGGTTATTTTGAGAGAACCAGCATAATGTGGACTGTACTGATATTAGACACCAATCATGTAATATATGCATGTTATTGTCAAGGTGATCATTATTTTATGAACTATATTATGGCACTGACAATGTGAATGTATTGACGCTACATAACCCAGACTATGGCTTGCATATATGTATATAGTTCTTATTTATAAGAACAGCAAAAAATTCCCACTCTGACTCTCTTGCTCATCAGTGTCTGTAATTCTTCAGTGGTTATATATACAGAAATAGCAAAATAATTCCAAATGATCAAGCATCAGGAAAAAAAAAAAACCACATACCAAGTTCCCCATTTCCCTGGTGTGATCCCTCTTTGTAGCTCAGCAGCCTTTGTAAAAAGTTGTATCTTGCAGTGTATTCTGAAGGTCAACAAATTCAAACTGATTCAGACCAAAGACTAATTTTGTCTTTACATTGTAGTTCACTTCTACCACTGCTCCAGCATTGCCTTTTCACCACTTACAGCTTATCACACCACACTTCAAAACCAATCCAGCGTGTACCTGGGCTGCTTTTATGATAGACTAGAACTGCACAGTTGGAAACAGGAACACACAAAGGTGTTCCTTACAAAAAAACAATAGGGGTCATTGAATTCTCCAGCTACCCTGGGTTCTCCAGGTTTGTGTTCTACAGATTCAAACAGCATTCCTGTGACATGTCTCAACATAGATTAAAACTCAGGTTAGAAAATTGAGAAGACAGACAGAGATAAGCAAATAGAAGAGGAAATGCAAACTACTCTGCAAGAAAAATCCATTTCAATTTGTCAATTTCTTAATTAACAGGAGGAGGATCAGTCAAGTTTTTCTGGTTATGAAAGCACGGGAGGTGAGTTCATTTACCTTTCAAACCTTTTACATTTAATGACAGTACGTAACAACAGATATGTTACATAGAAGCACCTATAACAAACAAAATTAAATGAGGTAAAGGAGCATGTGTTGCAAGTAGTTAACTCAAATAGGCAAATTTCCAGCAGGCTCAGATGGTGCAGGACCACTATCTACACTGGTATAACCAGGGCAATGACTGGGAGCTGGCCAGAAACAAACAAACAAGACACAACAATTTAAGCAAAGGGAAGCGCTTTAGTTCATACTGGAATTCTGGTGCTAAAGTAACAGATACTTGGATTTCAACTGAGTTTATTATTTGGCTCAATTTGAGATTCAGGGCAATTTAAGGCTACATCTCTGATATAGTGCACCAATAACATCTGAATGGATTGTGGATAAATTTCTGTCCCAATTATGATCTAATTATATATTCAAAAAAAGATGCAAGGGGTTGGGAGGCAAATTATTACATCAAGGTGCATCTGCTGATTTTTTGTTTTTGTGTTTTCTTTTTTTTTTTTTTTTAAGATGAGTTATGTACGTAAGGTCTAGCTTTCAAGTAAAGGTTTTTTTTTTAATATCTTCAGTGACAGCTAAAAGGGTGGGAGATAAATGAACAGGGTAATTGTTTCTTTTGCAATGCAGAGCAGAAAGCAAATCCAGTTTAACAAAATAGATCACCTCACAGTGTGGAAAGTCAGCAAGATTGATATGAGTAGGTGTTCCCAATACAATGACTTTTATTTTTTATCTTAGATTTTTCAGAAGACCTGAAGAAATCAAACATCTTTTTTGTAGTCGGTAAGTAGAATTTTTTGTCTAACTGAATTTTAAAGTCCATGGGTTTTTTTTAGCTTTGATTATAAGTATGTGATTTCTTCTAAAGATTAGCAGAAGTATTTAGCTGAGTATTTACAGTGCAATCATAGAATCTGTAAGACTGGAAAAGGCGTCTAAGGTCATCTAGTTCAACAGCCAACTCATCACCACCATGCCCACTAGCCGCATCCCTAAGTTCCCAGTTCCCTCAGCCACTCCTCATAAGATGCTTCACAGCCTCATTGCCCTTCTCTGGACACAGTCCAGGGCGTTGATGTCTTTCTTGTAGTAAGGGACCCAGAACAGAACACAGCACTTGAGATACAGCCCCACCAGTGCCAAGCACAGAGGGACAGTCACCTCCCTGCTCCTGCTGGCTGCACTATTTCTAACACAAGCTGGGATGCCATTGGCGTTCTTGACCACCTGGACACCCTGCTGGCTCGTATTCAGCCATAGTGGTTCAGTCTTGAGACAAGGAGTCAGGATGTAATATCACATTCTTATCCTGTGACTGACCATGCTAACAACCACTGTGTGAAGTTCAGAGCAGGAGGCATGTCAAAGAGTGAATTAATTCAAACAATCATAGTTCTTGTGCCGTTACAGCACTGCTGAGTGACCTCATGACAAAGCTGACTCACTAGCTTTAGTTAAGATGTTATTCATTACTTTAGGTGAAAAATCAGCTCTCTACACTTCTTCGTGAAACCTCTTTTGTAAATACAGATTTAAATATTACATTTGCTTAATGAGCCATTAACAGGCTGTTACCTTGCATGAAGCTTAGCGTGCACTGAGGCTTTGCAGGTTCATGGTCTAAAATATATTTGTTTTCTGGAAGTCCACTGAGGAAAAACACCGTTGTAATGTTCAATATAATATAAAGGGAACTAATGTAAGCCACAAACATGTGGAATAATCTTTTTAAAAAACATTATAACTAGAAGATTAACAAGTTTCAACTGAAAGCTTAGTACTAGTTACTTGGAAAGAATCATTGCTTCCTTTAAAATCAAGCGGAGCTTTTCAAACAAGAACAAAACACCACTCTTTCATCAGAGCAACATGAAAAGTAGTCTTAACCACAATGATCAGTGCATGGCTTTATCATACTGAGCTAATGCAATACACAATAGCACATCCAGAAAATTGTCCTTCCTAACAGCATTAGTGGGTACATTATCCCTCCCCATCCTCTTACAGGAGTTTTGTAAGGCACGGCCACATTTGGCTTTGGCTGACGCTGAAACCTAAGCAGAACATTTCCAGGAATTTTACTGCACTTTGGATCTGAGGCCAACTCCCCACTACTCTTAAACTTAATGTTTTAAGGTCAGGGTAAATAAGACCAGCTTTCCAGCTGGCACTCTGAAGACATTATCCCCACCTATATTTGCAGATATTATCAGCTGTAAACACTAGCTTCTGCATACAGGGGGGAAAAAAAATGAAAACACTTTATTTGTCCAAGATACATCATTGTCCAAGACCTTGAACAACCTTATCTAACTTATCAGATGAAGTCCCATCCAACTGAAATTATTCTACAGTACTTGTATTAAGGGTCCTTCTACAATCAGACAGGCAGAGCATGAGCAGTGCTGATAATTTAAACCCAAATCAGTCAAAGTGCCAGCTGCAGAAAGGGATGAAAGCTGCTTTCTCTGACTTTCCATGTAAAGAGAACCAGTATGTTTTCTTTAAGAGAAAAACCTCAGTGATGTCCTGTTCCACACATCCAGGACATCACCTCACTGCCAACATGCACTCCAGGATGCTTTCTGGTTAAAAACATCTTCCAGAAAAAAAAGATTTATTTTTAATGCAGTATCATTCTTGTACGGTTTCACTCAGATTAAAATCATGCCTGAACAACAGACAAAGCGCTATTTAGGAGCTTTCAAATGCCGTATTCTGAAGCTAAGATTTTTGTATTTGTATAAATAATTCAGGTAGCACTGCCAAACTGATCAAGGCCCCCCCAGAATCATAGCCTGAACATAAGAATAGTTTGACAGATTCTTTTACTTTCAGTTCTGACTTCTGAGCTCCACCGTACAGCTAAGTTTCACCTGCAAGCACTTTCCCATCATACAAAGATGATACTCATTACAAAAACAAGGTCTAGAAATTGCAACATTTTTGCAAAAATTGATATTTTTGTAAATCCTGCTGTTGGCATTTTATGTAAGTGTTCATACTATTTGGTATATAATGAACTCATAAGACTTAGCAAGCTTAAAAGAGAGACATCCCAGTCTGACTGTATGACAGTTCCACTTTGCAAACACTTCCGACAGCAAAGCCAGTCCACAAACAGCTTGCCTTGCTTGTTCCTGACCCCGCTTGCTCCCTGCAGCAGTCCCAGCTCCCTCTACCATCATTAATTCATCTGTTTGTGATGTTGTGCTCCAGGCCAGACCAGTGCACTTGAATCATAAGCATGGAATTGCAGTCTTTCATAGTCTGGGGGTGATTGGGACCTGAGGTAGAGCAGGTGTAGGGCTTGACTCCTTAAACCAAGATCTTTCGCAGATCTAGCCCAGGCTGCAGTTAAAAATTCAGAAGTTCTGCTCAGGCAGCTGTCATTTCTCCCCACCCACTGAGACCACTTCTTCTGCCTTTGAACTACTCTCCATGAAGCATTTCTGCAGTCAACAATTAAATTGGGAAAGGTGACCACCTAAGTCAGCAGTGCTACCAGGAAGTTATTTATTCCAAGATCTTTTTATACAATTTCACAGGCAGCTGAATCAATGTAATATGGAACAGAAACCTGTGCCAAGACAGTGTGTAGACCTTTAAATCTTAACCTTGTCTATAGGAAGAACAATAGGCAGAACAACATGTAATTTTATGCTCAGTTTAGTGCCCCAGTTCCAAGTATTTGCTTACTTTTTGTAACAGAAAGTGCAGAGAGATACAAAGGATTCCAAGATTAATCTCACTGAGCGATGCAACCTGCCTAATTTCTGAACTTGAAATTTTAAAGTTAATAAATGAGTTTTAAAGCAATACGTACAGTACACAACAGTAATAACATAATGGACAAGCATGCTAGCATTGAAGAACTGCTAGTAGTTGGATTCTGTAAGTAAAGGCCAAGGAAAAGTGGTTTGTAGTTTTGCTATCAATAGACAACATCCTGAGTACAAACTCAGTAATAACATGTGTTTGTTTTGACCACCGCAGTTACGCCTTTGGCTCAAGGAAGGCCCCATGTTCCTCACTGCTGCCACTCACACATGCTCTGCTTTCCCATTGCCTTGCTGTTGAACAGGGAGCTGTGTAGTCAGCTCCAGCATGAGCCTACAGAGCTCTTGGCTTTCATGCAGCCAGAGCTCTCCTACTGCACTAACACAGCTATGACCCTGACCAGAAAATCTGAGAGCTAGGGGAAGCCCTCCATTACCTCATCAAGGTCTAACCAGGTCATCCCAGCCCTGGCAGCCTCAGGTCTCCATGAGGAGGAGCTGGGTCACCATTGGTCATTAGCTTCCCATGGTCAGTTGCTTATAGGAACCGTTCCCAAGCCCACCACTGCTTCAAACTCATGTACTAATTCCACATTTCCCTACATGTCACAGCACATTCATTTGCTCCGGGTATTTTCTACACTTTACCTCTTCTAACTTCATGTCATATTTGAAAAATCAGGAAAGAACATGACTAACTCTGAATAGCAAGCTACTGTGAATCAGTCTGTCAGAGGTTAACACAAGCTTTGTCCAAAATAGATGCAGGCAGAGTAAAAGATGACAGCATACCAGAAAATTGATAGTGTTCACAAAGAGTCATACGCCTTCATAACAAAAGTGTGGGTCTATTTTCCTCCTCTGGACAGCTGAGCTATTGCGGAAACTTCACCACCTCAAGTTTTTTTTTTAATATTTGAAAAACAGCGTAATAAGTTCTAGTAAAGGCTTCTCATCTTTGTAATAGCTTTTGTGACACATACTATACAGCTGTTGTTCATTATAAAGCTACATAAATTAGACTATTTTTCTCAAATTTATTAGAAAGACACATAGATTCAATAAAATGACTTACTGAAAGGATGAAATACAATTTTTGCAATACTACAGGTTGATAAGCCTCATAATTGTAGAGTTATTTTGCTGTTGAAGCTGCATATATAGCACCCCTTTAAGTACATACCCTGAGCAGGAGGGAAGTACTAATTAGTAAGGAAATGCTCTTTACCATCCTTTCCCACCTTGAGAGCTCTTTTGCAGTCACCTTACACTTCAACCTTCAGAGGGAGTTAAGATGTTAACCAATACTTGAACTTCAGCTAGATAAATTAATGCTGGCATAAGCACTAAGTATGGTTCAGACCTCAGGAATGCGGAACTGCCTGGGGGCATTCAATTTCTCTTCAAATCAGGGAAAACAAGAGTTGCGAGCTCATCTGTTGCTATGAAAAACACAAGAATATGTAAAGTGGGTCACATACTTTTGTCAAGCAATAGGATGTGTTGCTACTCATCAAATGATGCACAATTGATAGTAGTGGCCATAAACATTATCATTTTAATCACATAGCTGTTATTTAATTACATCTTTTGCTCTTCAAAGGGCTCAGCATTTTAATCTCAGCTTTGCTAGAATTCTTCTATGAAAATAAACATAGGCAACTTAAGTGCTTTGGCAGAATATGGCTTATGTCCCGCATGTTTGATAGCATTCTATTTTAAAGTACTAGGAGACACAGGTATTACAAAAACGTACTAGCTTTTATAAGTATTTATCTGCTAGCTAAACAACCTAAAACTGTTCATGCATTGTCACTTCTGCAAGAGATCTAGTTTTATTTCGTAAGTGAAGGGACACTGAAGAGATGAAGTTACATAAGAAGCAGAATAAAGTCATTTTTAGAGCTTTTTTTTTTTTTTAAACTTAATAGTGGGTATACACTAAATAGGTAGCATGAAATTACTGCTCTGCTAGTGGATTAAAGCCAGAAGACAGAATATGTAATCAAGTACATGCACACACAAACTTACTAATCTAAAAAACAGACCAGAAATAATTTATCATTACAGATACTTACAGGTAATTTGCCCATTATCTCTGTATATCTATTTTTCTATAGCTAATCTTACACAGACCTTACTTTCTTCCAATGGCTGCTTTTACAAAAGAGAATTTTTCTACATCTTAAAGCAATAGAAAAAAAAAAAAACAACATGTAACCTACACAGGAAAGAAAGTAACTGTGACAAAGACACTTCTAACAAAAATCATACTGCAAGTGTGAATCTCACACCACAAGTTGATAATTATGTTTGTGAATCTGAAGTAGCAGACTGCAGCTTACTCTAGACAAAACTGTTCCTCTGTTGCTACTGCCTTATGACCCAAATTTTATTCTTAGCTACAATACTGTAACTTCTCTGAAGGTTATATTCTTGGAGCAATTATTTCTTAAATTGAATGCCAAAGTTAAAACTTTCTAGTCAGGATAAGATGATGCCAAATTCACTGCATGGTGGAAGTGTTATTGCTATATTCATTCACAGAAAGATAAACAACAACAACAAAAAAATCACGTTGCTTAGCCTCACATATTTTCTAGCATCTAAAATCCACACAGTGGAGCCAAATAGTCAAAGTTCTGAGTCACAACAAACATACAAATTATATGCTTAAAAAAACACAACTGTTTTATAAAGCACATTTTTACCTTTTGTTTTGTTCTTCAGTCTTGGCTCTACCTCATGGTTTTGAGCAATGTCTACCTGCAAGGGTATAATTACCTCCCACTGCAGCAGTTCTTCTGAATAGAACCATCAAGATCATAAAAACACTTCCAACTACCACACATCCAGAGATCTCTCCCTGCAATCTCTATTTTCTGACATGAATTTATTCTCCATGCCTTCTCCCACCCTAGGCACCAACATGGTCCCTCTGCTCCCCCCGCAGGTACTCACCTCAGCTCCTCCACCAGCTCTAGGGGGTCACCACCACAGGAGCAGGATCCATGAGAAATAACTTTCGACCATTTTGGTGATCTCTCCAGCAGGAGTGGAGCAGCTGTGGCTACTCAGCAGACAGCTGAGGAGGCACTGGGCCTTTCACAGGGTGGGCTTCAGAGTGAGGGGGGAGAAGCAGCCACCTTCTGTGAGAATATGGGAAGGGGCAGTTCCAGCACATAGAGCATGAGGTGTCCACCATCTCTGAGCAGACCCCAGAACAGACACTTATCAGAAAGCTCATGTTTGAGGACTCTTGTTGCAGAGGCATCTATCCTGCTGAAGAACACAGGTGCATCTCCAGAAATATTTCTTTCTCTCAGGCAGCAGCTACGCAGCTCACATTTGCTGTCACCTGTGGGCCTCTGGGAGGGAGGAGTGCCCAGCCCACAGCTGTGGTGGGCAGCAGGTGCCTTTCCTTCTGCCAGAGGAAAAATCACCTCAGCAGCTTCACCCAAGTGACTGAGACTGCCCTGACTCAAGGTGGTTTTCCAGCTCCCAGCTAAATACAAGGAGAATGCGGGGTGACAAGGTGCTGTGCAGAGCACCAGGCCCTCACAGTCCCCTGCAGCGTGCACAAAGAGCAAGTCCGATCTGCAGCTGCGGGGGAAGTAGGACTAGGCCTCCACCAGCATTCAGCTGCTTCAGCACGTGTACCAGCACCTGTGGGAGACATCTGGCTAGAGGGAAAGGTAGTGAGCACAGTGAAGCTTTGCTCTTGCATTTGCCGTAGTGCAAATGGGTTTGGTTGGTTGCTGCACTCCCACATGTGTTCTGTAACACAGACGGGTGTCACCATTTCTACTTACATCTTTCCATTCCACAAGTGGGGACAAAATATTTCCTTTGTAGGGATTTTTCTATGTTTTGCAACATTAGCGAGATCAGCTTGCTAATGTTTGTTGGAACTAGCAAGCCTGAATCAAATACACTCCCCTGCTCCTTGTCTGTTTAATGGTTTTCATTGACATCGTAATTGTCCTTTAGGAACAAGTTCTCTTCCACAAAACATTTCATTGTTGTGACTCCTTGATTTCAGTACACATTTTTTGAGTCAGCATTGTGGTGTATCAGAAGGGAAATACATGACTTGTTCAAGTGTAGAGAGTCTTTGTGCTTAAAAAATAAAAGCAAAGGCAGATATTTATTCCTTTGTAATTCTTGACATTTTTCTCTCACAAAGGTGGCCCTGGGTCTGGCAAAAGCAGCCAGTGTGAACAGTTAGCCAAGAAATATGGATTTACTCATCTGTCCACTGCTGACCTTCTCCAAAACGAGTTATTGTCACTATCGGAGAGAAGTAAATTGATCAAAGACATCATGGAATGTGGTGAACCTGTGCCTGGAGTAAGATACAATTTTATTTGGGGTCCTAACAGTTTACGAAGGCAGTAGTAGGTAAATTGTCTAAAAGGGTGGAAATAAGAGAATAAGAGCTGATTCCTACTAAAGGAAAAGGAATCTGCAACTTGAGAGAGAATCTTCCCTATTGCCAAATATGTGGCACTTGATTCTCTTTTCTATGCCAGGAGTTATTTACATTTGAGTTCCATACACAATATAAATGAATCATGAAATACAGTGAGACAGATGCTGTGCTATGCATTGCAAAATGTTAGAATAAGTACAGGAAACAGAAACTTTATGTACATTTTATAGCTTCACATTTCAGATTCAGAGCTTGTCCTCCTGGCAGCTATTCTAATTTACAATACCTGCAGTGGTTCCCTGCAGAGCTGGCTGACATCCCGGAGCAGCTGGACTGCGGTTTAATGGAGACCGTGAAGACAGTATGTTGTTCTCAGCTAGACTTGACTTTTACATGGCAGGTCTGCAGCCTGCACTCTTGATGGGTCTTCAACAAGTGCAGTTAGATTGTAGTGTGTGTTTACTAATGAAAGAAATCGGGAAGTGCTGCTCAGGGGAAACTAAAAGCTATGCTGAGGCTTGATTTTGATTGCTTTGTTCCTCAGTGTGATCGATCCGATGGGGTCTCTTAACTCTTTCTATGTAATATAATTACAACAATGACATAGCAAATGCAATTAGATTAGAATATGCAGCAGTGCCTGCAGAGTTTCACAGATACTAAAATTAATTTTGAAACTACAAAATATCCCCAACTATTTAGAGGATACTTTGGAAGCTCTAGGATAGGTTGTAAGGCTATGACTGCAAAACATGTGCAGGTACCAAAGAAAAACATCTGCAATCACAGGACGTGGTTTTAGCAAAACAGATCAGAGGGATTCTCAAGGGCATAAGTCAGTGCAGCAAATAAAGATACCAGCTATTCTTATTAATTAATCAATTAATCAAGTAACTCCCTTTCTTTCCAATGCAGGGTATTGTCCTAGATCTACTGAAAGAAGCCATGATCACCAATTTAGGGGACACAAAAGGATTTCTGATTGATGGTTATCCCCGTGAGCTGAAAGAAGCAGAAGAGTTTGAGAGCAAGGTGACTGTGCAGTTCTGCTATTACTCTTGTTAAGATACAACTATACTTCTGGTGCTGCTTGGGAAACCACCTTCAATGGGTTGCAACAGGGACCAATCCAAAAGCCCAAAACATATAGTTTTGCTGCTGATCACATCACCAATACAGTGACTAGAGCTTTTGCACTTCTCTATACAGACTATGTAATACCAGCAGAAGTAAAGGCTAATTTTAACTAGATGTAATAAAAACAATTCTCATGTAGTGGATATTACTATTTTTAGCATCTGTTTTCTAATTCTAGTGGATGGGGGCTACTCTACTCATAAAAGGTACATGAAGGCCTGTGTCACCATAGTTAATTTCTAGCCATTGAGTGACCTCTGCTAAGGCTTGCTGCCACTCTGAATCTGCAAACACTGATAAAATTTTTATGATGAGTAAGTAACAGGTAACAGCCATAGAAAGAGAGTTTTGCAAGTGGCTGCGTGGCAGTTCAGAGAGTTACTGTTTTCCTCAGTATGTGCAAAGACTTACTTAGAAATCCCAGCTGTCCATTTCTAAATCTGCAGAAAATACTCTATACAAGCCCCCTGAATGAATCATCTACTTTCTTCTCAAAAATTTCTGCTTTATTTAGGTGATTACCAGTTCCAATAGACATAGGGACATAGCAAAAAATCCTGTAGTCCCAAGCCTTCTTTGACACTTTCAGTAAAATACAAAGACCCCAAAATGTATCACTGAACGTGCTGTCACACCTGTTGTGAATCAATGTGTCCACTTCAGTCTTCACAGGGTAAATTTGCCTGCTCAGAAAGTCTACTAAGTTTTTTTAAATGAGTCATTATTGCGATAATGCTCTGCAGTTCTTTCTGAAGAGTGGTCAGAAACTCTTCCTACACTATAGTTGTTTGAAATTAGTTGGAACATAAGGCTTCATATATTAATGGTGTCAAAGTGCATATGAATAATGCTACATATCTACATGATGTGCAAAAAGCACTATAATTGTTAACAAAGAGATATTCTATTTAGAAGACTTTGGATATAGTGCTTATACTTAAAAGCTTGACAGCTCTAATTAGAATTAGCTATGTAGAAACAGCTTATTATCTCACAAGTTCTGCCCAGTGCCTTTCTAAGAAATAAATGGATTTTTTTACTAGCCATAATTCTAGAGAAGCAAAAGTTCACAATCCTTTTTTCTCTCCTCAATCTTTTTATTATATGTGAGAAGTAGAAAACAATATTAAAACACAAGTTCCACATTACCAGGTTGAGTAGCTTCTTTTAAAAAAAAAAAGTAATAAAAATTGCTATAAATTTGATAGGGACATTACTTCTACTTTTTGCAGTTTTTAACACTTAAGAATGACGTTTCTGTAATGTTCTGAAAACAAGAGGAATATTGAAACCTTTATGAGAACCACATAGATTTTTCAATAGCAAATCAGTCAGTCAAACAAGATACTATTATTCCTCATGTATACCATTATAAATTAGACAAGACCATGGAACTCCTTATGAGGAGTTGGTGGGGAAATAATTTCCCACCAATTAGACAAAAGGGCAATTGTTGAAATCACTGATTAAGCTCAGATCTCTTTTTAACTTCTCGATTCAAATCTCTGCACTGTTAAAACTGCCTTGCTTCTTTTTAAATCCCCACACCTAATACTGCTGCTGCTAATGCTAATGGCATTAATGTTTTCTGAGCTGCGCGGAAAAAATACTGGAAAAAAGCCTGTCATTGAACTGTCCAAAATAATCCCTTCCATTCAGCTGTCTCGTAGAAAGTCATTATGGTAGCAGAAAGGTCAACACAATCCAGCCATCCCCTTTCAAATCCTAACATGAAATATTTACCTATAGAATATTTCTTCTTTTATGGAATGCAAACTGGGGCAGAGACATTGATTTCCATGTAACAGGAACTGAGATTTACTTCGCTGTAACCATGGAAAAAACATGAATTTCTAATGGTCACTAGTGGGAAGAACAGTCATCTTTTCTCAAGACTTCTTTCTCAGTTTTTCCTAATAAGATGCTCTCCAACCCCAGCTGCAAGGAGTGAGAAAAAGCCTGAGAGCATAACTGAAATCTTCAATACATAACTGCACAGAAAAATTATTATGTGACTTATCTCTGATCCTGTAACACCTTTATTTTACTTGCTAGAATGGAGTTTATCGCTGTACACTCAGACCAACAGTTGTTGCTCAGATAAAACCTTGTGTCAGACAGAGCTGTGCCTGAGCAGGGCATGTCAGAGTGTACTGCAAGATTTATTCTAAATGACATCCATATTTTTCATCATCTTAAAGAAAGAATGATAGAGATTTGTGTTTAGAGCTTTTGGCTGTCTCCTGAAATATTATCAGGAATGTATTGTTCTTTCCTGCAAGTTATTTTTCATCCATAAAGTACTGAAGTATATACTATCAAATGTAGATAGAGACAATTACTTACTATCTTTGCCAAGGCCTGAGAATAAAAATAAATAAATCTTTACTTACGTTGTTTATATAGAAAAAGGCAGACTTTCTCTCAGGATGAGTCTGACACTAGCCATAAAACACTAAGTGGTAGGCTTCTCATAGAATTTGGAAATGATTCACCAATTTGAAAATGTATACAATATATCAAATCCCTCATTTATACAATCATAGAATATCCTGAGTTGGAAGGGACTCTTAAAGATCATGGAGTCCATCTCCTGGCTTCAAGTATACCATGAGTCCAGTGCTGTTTGCATCACACTTTTATCAAACAATTGCAAATAATGAACATATTGATGAGCTTCAAGACAAGCAGCTAGGATTTTCTTTTTCTCTGTATGTGTACAGCCCAATCAAGTCTTGACCCTGAACACGAGGATCTCTAAATGCTGCAACTATAAGAGGTGTTAATAAGCATAATAATAATAGTAAGCCTCCACTTATAAGCAATTTGCTAATAATATTCTTGAGTCTATTTTGGTAGAATTTCCAAATAAAGTAGGTTTTTCCTGGCCACTGGTTTAAATACTTATTTTATTTCTTTATTTCTAGATTGGGGAACCAAAACTCGTGTTCTGTCTGGACTGCTCTGCAGAAACCATGAATAGTCGCTTTTTGATGAGAAATCAGAACAGTCAGCACTTCGATAGTGCTGAAACCATCAAGGAAGGAATTGAAGGCTATTGCCAAGCAGCAAAACCTCTGACTGCATACTATGAGAGAAAGACACAGTTATGCAAGGTAAATTGATTGAAATTTTGAATTAAATTATTGCTTTTTTTCTTCCATTATATAAGCAATATTCAGGAAACTCTGGCACACCATTTATGAACTGTATTAATTTTTGCACTTTCCAGTTTGATCTCACCTTCCAGCTCCCTGGTTTGTTTGCAACTTCTGCAAATGTCTGAGTTTCGTGGTACAACTTAAAAGAATAAAAACACAGCTTTATCCTGAGTCTGACAACACATCCTGAATCACTGCCTCATCCGTACAGAATCTCTTATTTAACATTAATGCTGAAGGCTTTTCTTTAGGTATTAGGATTTGTTTCTCTATAAAGGCTTTCACGATTAGGTTGAAAGATTATGTTAATCTAAAGTCCCTTAGTTACATTTACACAACTGACAGTGTATATCCTGAAATAAAACAGACCTGCACACAAGAAATATCTTTCAGCTGGAATAAATGATGTAGTTATATTAATTTCAGCTAATTACTTCAGTTCACGCTGCTGAGAATGTGATATTTAAAGCATTTTTAATATTCTCTAATCAATAGTTTGCAGAGAAGCAAGAAAGATTACATCAGAACAATTAACTGATGGATATGTTGGCACATCTATAATCTCATTTATATGGGAAGTCTATATTTCTTTTTATATATTTCCCTGCTCTATCATGGCAAACTGTCCCTTATGTTCAACTGGAGAAAACCAGTCCTGCTGATTCTTCTCGTTCTGAAACTACAGAAGCCAAAAATACTTCTTGAAATATTATGGAAGCTTTTTTTCTAGAGGATCACCTATCCCAAACCTTTCTCCTCTGCAAAGTATCCAAAAGGTAAACATGCAGCTACCTTGTACACCCACATCCTGACCTGAGAAGAGAGTAAACGACATAGTACTGAGAAAAACAGAACTAATTACTAAAAGGAAACTCCTGTTTGGTGTCCTTTGCTATCCCCTTAAGAAGTATCCAGAATGCAGAGTGGAAGAAAAAAATCCACATTATTTTTAAAACTCAATAACCTAATTATCTAGTTTTATTTATATTTTCTTTTCTCATGAACTATCTTGCCAAAACTGCAAGGCAGCTTTTAATCAAGAATTCAATATAATACACAATACAGCAACATAGTGCAATTTAAAAGGAAAGTGGAGCTCTCTGTATCTCCAGAATGTTATTATAGTGAGCTGTACCTACCATGTTTCTTTCTTGAAGCATTAAGCAATTGACAGCCCCAAAGAGAATGAAGCTACATTAAACACACATAGATTTTTGGATTCATGTTCTACCTTATTTCACTTGATATGAATTCTCGTTGGAATTCCTTAACACTTCTGCTGTATGTTCCTTCTTTATACCTTATGCAATCTATGCAATGACAAAACATGCAGTCTTTTCTTGTAAGTTCATAGCTCATTAGTTCCTCAGGGGACTTGCCTAGTTTATGGGTCAGAACTGGATGTGTGTTTTGCACTCTTTTACCATAACTTTTGAGGGAACTGACATAATGTGTTTGCATATCAAAAAGTAATCATGCTTTGCCTGAACAGTGCATACACTGTTTTTTCTTACAGTGTCTGCACAGTGTCTGCACTTCCTTCTGATGAATGTAGGTGTTTAGCATACTTCCATCCTTACTGGGAACGAAAGCTCTGTAAAATCAGCTTTCTAAATATCACCATGTAAAATGTCCTTTTAAGGTTGAAAAATGTGTTCTATTTTATTAAACACAGGTACTCCACATAGATATATCTACTTCATCCCCCTTCTACTAAACTGTAAAATACACATTTGCTATCAAAGATGTGAATTCATTTTAAATGTAAGTAGAGATACCTCCCCCCCCACACCACACACTTATGACGTGGACAAATACATGTTCAGCTATTTATCAGCATTTGGAGAACACTTACAAAATATTAAGCAAAGGTAGGCTTCTAAAATCAGTCCTTCCAGATTATTCTTGTCACCCTCAGACAGACTCGTGTACAGGTCAGCAGCCCTGGTATATGCGCAGCAAGGAACAGAACTCAGTGTAGCTTACATACAAGAAGCATGTAACACTTTATGGGAAAGGGAAGTGATTTCTTTTTTTTTAACAAAGTGTAAGTGATCTTAGACAAGATATAGGAAAAAGCTTTTTACAGATAGGTTGGTGAGGCACTGGAACAGGTTGCCAAGAGATAGGGTGGATGCCCTGTCCTTGAAGGCACAGGCTCAGAGCACCTGATCAAGCTGTAGATGTCCCTGCTCATTGCAGAGAAGTTGGAGTAGATGGCCTTTAAAGGTCCCTTCCAACTCAAATGATTCTATGATTCTATGTTGAACAGTTGTGGGATTCCATTTTACAGTTTAATTTCCACATACAGTCAAAGTCAAGAAGTAGGTACAAGCACTTACTCACACAGTGCAGTTGACTTCAATTCTGGTTCAAATTCTCCTCACCAGTTCTGCAATGGGTACTGTTAGAATAACTAAAAAAAAAAAAAAAAAAAAAAAAAGTCAATTTTGTAAATGCACCAAATTTGAAACAAAGCAATTTTCTTCTTGCAGGAATACTTGTATAAGAAATCCCGCTTGATAATTTTCCTGGATAAGAGAACCCAGATAGTTTACTCATGCAGTCGGACTTGGTCAGTCACACAACTCAAACATTGTGTCTGGTGTAGTGGCAACCTTCCACTGCCCTGCCTGTGTGGAGGGCCTATGTGAGTTGTGTGTCTCTGAAGATTCCAGTCAGGGTCTTTCTTAGGAATCCATTTGAGTGGATGTTGAGATTTTTAGAGGAATCCTAGAGTCTAAATCTCACCTAACTGGCACTGAAATTCAGCATCAACCTTTTTTAGCCACCTTACTGTAATGTGTGACTAAGCACCACTAATAATTCTAAATGAAGTGGTGTTTTCTGTCTTACAGGGCTTAATTATAGCAAGTCCCTGCCTTGCCACAGAGAAGAAAGTCAGAATTGTTAAACAGATTTAATTAACAAGAAAATTGCTCTGGCATATTGGTATGATTTGATTGCTCGATTTTAAGCGTATTTAGAGTTGGGCAGTTTTCCATGGATTGGTGGCATGTGGCACATGGCAATGATGGTATGTGTTTAACTTGTCCTATCCAGCCTACCAGTTTTCAGTCCTGAAACAGGCAGGAAATTAAATATGCAAATGTAAAATTCAGACCTGGGCATAAGGCCAGTAAAGGGTTTGATGTGGAAATTAAATGCTTGATATGCACTCAGTGGAGGAACTGGTCTGTTGTGTCGCATCAAGGTGTGCTTGAGACCATGTTGTCAGATTAGCTTGCTCATTCTTTCCATGCAAAATGGCCTCACGCACGAATAGCAGGAGCATCCTCCACCCACTGATGCACAATAAATAACTAATCTGATACATGGAAATTGAGCATTTTTCCATTCTGCTGATCTCTGAACAAGAACAGTGACCTGACCAACCTACCAGAAGATCAGAACTGCTTCAAATTTTCCTTTGACCAAGATTACCTGTCACTGTTTCTGCATAGCAGGACAAGATATGGTCAAAAGGCGGAACTTTCGGATGCAGATGAAATATCTGTGAACCTGACAGGAATAAACACTGGTGATCCTTCCAGCCGTTCATCGCAGGAAGACCTGTGATCTAACTAACTCACGGGATGTATTTACAGCAAAAGGGGAATTGAAAAAACAAAGGGCAAAGAATGACAGTGTCCTCTGTGCCCTTTTCTGCTGAGGCATCAGAATTCTAAATTATGTTCTGGAAGGCAAAGTAGTTATAACGATGCATTAGAAAATTTCAAATTAATTTAAAAACAAATCATGTTTTGGAGATATAGTTTAGTTTTCCATAATTGCTTTTATGGTGAGTTACAGAACATACACCTGCTGCTAATGACGGCAAGTGGGTGCTTTTTAACAAGGAGCTTGCTGGGAATCTGAGTGCTGAAAGCACTGCTCACAAAAACAACGGTTGCAAGTTGCCTAATTCTGTGGGAAGCAGATGTTTCAGATGAATGAAATATATTATGACAGCTGTAGTAAGCAGGTAGATATTGTTGTTTCAAAATTTATTTCTCAGTGACTTCAAAGGCAGCTGGACAGAAAAGTGCGTTTGAAAATTTACTAGGCATGTATTTCTGTTTTAACATGCCTAGATTTAAATATCTCTGTCAATTGAGAAGAAAGAAAATTAAAAAAAAAAAGGTTTTTAATGGTTGACTCATACTTAAAAGCTTTTTTCAAGTGACAGTAGGTAGGAGGGTAATAAGTAATACAGAAGAGCAATGCTTTGCTAGTCAAGCAGCACAAGACCAATCCTATGTAGCTAAGATCAAATAGAAGGTGTCTTAAATACAAGTTCCCCATTCAAACAGTCACCTGAGGAAAAGGAATATTACTAAAACAAACAAGCAAATCCCAGAGCAGGTTTTCAAGGATGTCCAAAAACCTTAATTATTTCAGATTGCACAACACTGTACGTAGATTAGCCTTCAGATGTCAGTCAAAATGCATTCCTTTTTCTCCTCCTCTTCCTCTTCCTTCTTTTTCTTCTTTTCTTCTTCTTTCTCTTTTTTCTTCTTTTTCTCCTTCTTTTCTCCACATAGTGTTGTTACAGTGTTGGGTTTTGTTTTTTTCTAAAATCAGGTGAAGTTACATACTGGTTAAGTAGAAACTATTAGATTCTTAACACAAATATTTCCCGTAACCATTATGAAACAAACACAACTGTAAGCAGATGGTCACACTGAATCAGCAAACACCCACCACCTCATGATCTTCCATTTCTGAACATTCTCATGCTAATATCCGCTATTAGAAGTTCCTCTAGCGAGGGGCAAACGTGAAAATTTCTCATTAGAGAAGGGATGATCAATGGTAATAGAGACAGTAGGTATATAATTTAGTTCCATCTTTTGAAAGGTTGTCAGTCATTAAGATAAATTTATTAAGATAATTTATTAAAGATAATTTATTAAGATAAATACTTGAGGAACAAAAGAACATGCATTTCTTAGTCACTTCCCTTGGTGGCTTGACCCATTAGATGAGAAACCAGTGTGGAAAAGTACATCAGAAACATCAGTAGTGGGGTTATAGATAATACATAGTGGTAAGTTCACCGCAAACATGAATTGGGGCAGCAGCATGTCTCCTCTGGATTTCTTATTTAATGACAAAGATAAAAATGTTAGCAACAACACAGGTGACCTTGACTAACTGCAACAAGAAGCTTCTAACCACTGAGTTTATTCTAGTCTTGGTCTGACTTTGTGACAACCACAGTCCTCAGCCATCCCCTCCTCAGGCAGTTTTTTTCTCAGTGGCAGTATAAAGGTAGGGTTCTAGACCCCCCCAAACCTACAACAAGTAGAGATTTGATGGCAGTAAACTTAGTTAGCTGATTTAAATCCTAAAATGAGCAACATTCTTTATGAAGATTATTATTTCAATAATTTCATTACATTGTTCCATATTAGAAGTTATCTAGAGCCATAGTGACATTTCAGAACTAGAAGCACAACATAAAACTGTATCTAGATCTTGCTTGTAACATAAGAACATAGCCTTGAATAACTTTGAACACAGTCCTGTTTCATGCGTTACCTTATAATCTGAAGAATAGTTTTCTCTCCTGGAACTGCAGAGTGCCACTGAATTACCACTGTACTAGCTGTGAAGTAGTGCCACATTAAGTTAGTTTTGTGCTACAACACCATGTTAGCTTTATGAAATGGACCTTTGTTATTTGGGAGGCCACCACAGGAAGCACTGGGCTGTCATTAGTCAAACTCATCCATATTTTACTGTGACTGTTAGGAAGGCAGCATTCCAGTCAGTCATAAAAGAGCAGCAATTTCCAAGCTCATAAGCCTGATTCTTCCTCATAGCTGCCTAGAGCTAGACCTGAGTATCAACCCATTCTAGAAAAGGGCACTGAGACACCTGTGGCAAGGCAGCTGTACTGATGAGGCTTATCCAATTCAGCTGCATTTATGAAATAAAGATGAAAAAAAAACAAAACAACAAATTAAGACAAGGGGAAAGGATGCATATATTTATCAAATACACATACGTTTATATACATAAATGTAAGTGTATACAGAAATTGTATGTATATATATACTGTGATTGTATTTGATAATCTATATAAGCTCAGATATATATGACTAAAGTATCACATCTAGTACTAAACACTTCTCTGCATTTTTCTTCACTATCAGAGCTGTTTAGGACAAGGAGCCACCAAATGCTCACAACAGGCTGGCACGCACCCTGCAGCTCCAGGACAGATAACTGTTACTTGCAGGAGCTGTAGAGAATACGTTTGCATTTTTTACTGCCTTGGGCTCAGAGCTGTCTGTTCAAGGCAGCATTCACACAGTGCTGTTTCAGTTCCCTGCAAGCCACAGCCCCATTATGTCAGCTCTCTGGGAGGAATCAGAGGAAGAGGAGGGCAGGCATTTCTACAGACATGGAGATAACATCTTGAAGAATGCCTGCCTAACGTACCAGCTATCAAGCCATAATCCCACACGCTTCATCCAACCGTATGGCAGTTACATTTTGCTGTGCCACACAGGCGTGACTGAGCCCATCTCTAGAGCAAAGTATCTGCCCAGGCTGGCCTGGTTAGACTGGCAGGGAACAGGCTGTCTGCCATCAGGTTCACAATGCCCTCAGAGGATTAGTCTCACCTGGTTGTCACCAGACCAGAAGCATGTACGTTGAGTTGCAGACAGGCTGTACAGAAGCTGGCTGCAAGATAACACTGTGTCTGAGGGAAATTTCATTGCCTATTTCAAAAATACTTTCCTTGGAGTTTGAAGTTCCTTTTCCTCTGCAGAACAAAGAGGTGGCAGAAAGCACCATGGGCAGGAATGTCCCCTTCAAACACGACAGTTGTCCGGCATCCTAGTCAGCACCTTGGAGACAAAAATGCAGCGCATAGCTCAGAAAAACAGGCTTCAGGAAACTTGTCACGGGTCTAATCAGAATGTGTGCAAATTACAACATGCATGCGTGGAACACCACGCACAGCAAAGCAGAGGGGAAACAAGATTTTGGGTACAGAATCTCCAGACCCTCACCAGAGGCATGTGGGAGGAACTGAATAGCCACCAGGTGCAACCGGCATGGTGTGCACAGCCAGCAGGAAAGCTGCTTCTGCCACTATGGTGAAGACAAAAGTTCACCTTCCCCAAGCACTAATTACTTGCATAGGATGGGCATGAAACTCATTGCTCAAAAATCCTAACGCAACGTTACATTTTTTAGGTAGCACACAGAAGCATTAATGGCTGCAAGTGATGTTCCCTGTCACTGTGGTGCAGCACGCTGTTCCTCTGAATGGAAAAACAATTTGGTCTTCGTTTTGTTGGAGTCAATTCACAAGAAAATAACATGAACGTCCTGGACAACTTCAAGTCAAACAGAATCTTTGCATTATAGAAAAAACCAAATATTTTCAACAGAAGTCGTGGTCATACAACAAAATGAGTGCTGCTGTAAAATATGCCCAAAGGCCTAAAAAAAAGAGCCACTTGAGCAAGCTTGAAAATATAAACACCCAGAAACACAGACCCATGGTAGCTTACTGTCCTTGGGTCAGACACAGCATTCCACACCCTGATGCTTCTGACAAGAAGAAACAAATTAACAACTCAATGCTATTCATTTAATTAATGGTATAGCTTCAAAGTTATTCTATTAAGGTTTTTTTTGAAGGGTAGTACATGTTAAAATAGTTTCTGATGATCTTTGAAAGTTTTCTGTATAACAAAGTTGTCATTTTAATTTAAAATATGAGTACTCTGGATAGAGCTTAAGTTCCTTCATTTGATCAATGCACTTTGCTCCAGACAACAGAACCTTCAGATTCTTTGCATGTCAATCTATGGAACTGGTTGCTGATTTTTATGGAAGCTCTTCCTCTACACTGTGATGCTTATAACATGAAACAGAACTTCTTTTATACTGAAACTGCTTTTTTTTTTTTCTTTGTGTGCATGTGCCAGTTTAGATTTTAATATAATCCTTTACAATTTAATCAGAACAATTGCTTTTTGTCTCCTTGACAGGTTGATGCAGAAGGAACAGCAGAGGATGTTTTTCTGGAAGTCTGCAAGTCAATTGACTCTTTTCTGAAAAAGGAAGCAGCAGCATTTTCAACAGAAACGCAGCAGTGTTGTGCACACGGCTTCACGTGTGCAAGTGGCAGTCATGAATAAAGCGCTGCTCAAAGCAATACTGCTTGCTTGGGAGGTATCTGGAATCTGTGCATGTGGTATATTATTTTGGATGAAACCTTCTCCTCTGTTCAGACAACACACTTAATAGGAAGCGGCCTGTATGCTAACTCACACTAAGAACCGTATGTTTTATTGGTTGTTTGTACTTCACGGGCTAAAAGCAGCATGGTGAACAGAGCTCTGGTTTGTATTTCATAATCTTGTATATTTGATTGGAAGTCAGACATGTTGCCTGATCAGCAGTGAGCTCTTCAACCATGTTATTCACTGTATTGTACATCAAGAACACTGCATACAATTTTCCCATTGGTTCTTACTTTAACAGTATTACATTTTTGTGCCATCACTTAGCTTGTTCTTGGTTTCTAGTGACTGAAATCTGTTCTCTGTTCCATCCCGATGTAAGACAGCTGGAATTAGTCAAGCTAGATGTTTAAATAGTTTCCAGACATCCCCAGAACACCGTTACAACAGGAGTAGGAAAAAAAATAATTGAAAGTGAAGATATAACAATATAGTTTAAGTCTGTTGATCCACTGCCACAGAGCAGACACCATGTTTGAGACAGCCCCATCTTCTGTGACAAATTACAGGGTCCTACAAATGATGGCTCCCTAATTTTGTAGACTGAGTTGAAAATAATGCTTGCATAGCATTGTTAAATGTGCAATTTGGTAATTATTCACAATAACAGAGTTTTTATATATCAAAGTCTACATAAAAAGTTGACCATGAGCCAGTGTACGAAGACACCCTTAATCTACAAAGATTACAAACGCAAAATTCAGGTCATCATCTGTTGTCTTGTATTGACATTGCCAAAACTTTGAAAATGACAGAGAAGAAGAAAAAAATAGTAGTTCAGGGATCAGGGATTATTTGATTCACATGGCTTGCATTTTTAGTAGGCTATATCCATATTATGTGCAAAAAAAACCCCAAAACGTAAATATCCTACCGTATTTCCATTAAGTTAACTGAACTATTGTAGCATTTCTTTGGTTTACTGATAGCTAAATAAAAGCTTGTTTGACATTCCTGTAAAACTGCATCCTCTTACTGGTACCTCTGGATACGTTCAGTTGAAGCGGGTTGCATGATTGCTCTTTCTGTCAAAGTTGTACTTGATGCGGCAGATTCGTATTTTTAAAGTTACTTTTCTTGTAATGAGGACATAATACAAATAAAACATACAAAAATGAGAAGTGATCATTTGTTATAATTTATGTGGGTTTAATCCTTTTTAAAGCACAGTACATAACTTGAAAATATAGCTCAAATTAGCATGCTTACAAAGTATGTCCTTTTTCCACTCAGGGCAGGTTCTTCTGTTTTCTTTTGCTTCCTCGCATTTGCCCTGTAAATGCTAATTCAATTATTTTTCAAAGGAGTGTATTAGATATGTTCTTATCCTTCACATCCAGGATGTTCCTCCTTCCCTGGGTCCTTTTATAGACTACATTTTACCTCTGATGCTCTAGGAAGTGCTTTTCCAGCTCCAGAACAGTGGCATTACGTGACCAGTAACATCTGCAGTACAACAGCTTTAAGCAAGTGATTTTCACAATTCAACAGTTAGAAAAAGGCAGGTTTTTCTACACTGAGCCTCAAAGCATCAGCAGCTGTATTGTGCAGTATTTAAGAAAAAAATAAGATTAAAAAATCTGCAGTTACCCTGAAGCTGCAAATTCATCTGGGTAGCTTTTTGGAGTATTGTTTTTGTTACTTGTAATAACAACACAGGCTGAAACCTGTGGAATATCATTATTGCCAGGATAGGAATAAAAGCAAGAATCAGCTGCTAATTAAAAATAAATAAATACAAAGATTATTTAACATACAGTTTCAGTTTAGTTCTTCTTTCTGTTTTTTCTGGTCTTTTCTGCAGTAAAAAAAACCCAAGGAATCCCCATGCTCGATCGGGTGTATGTGCGTTAGAAATCTATTTGCATTTGCTCATAATGTATGCAAGAGAAATAGCTGTATACGCATGCATATGGAAATATAAATATTTATACACATTCAATTAGAAAAGAACTTATCCAAGACGCTTCTTTGTTAAGTGATTCAGATTTCAAATTCTCCTTCTGCTTCCAATCATTCAAAGCATAATAAGGATTTTTTTCTTCCCAAGCCATCAAAGTCTGGATATTTGCATTTAATCACATGCTCAGTAATTTCTGCTACTTCCTTCCAATTATTTTTTCAGGATATCAACAGAAAACAAACAGATTATGGCAGATTCTCTCCCTTATAATACGTCTTCACCAACTCCACTTTCTTACAAACAGCATAAGTGGTTTCTCACATTCCCTCATTGCAAGAGAGATTTTCAGCGATTCTTTCTGAATTAGGGAGAAAACTGAAATACATCTCATGAACATTTCTGTTGTATTTTCTAAGGTTTATTAAATTTATCTAAATATACAAGATATGTGAGATGTTTACACAGGATGCTTGCTCAGTGTTCTAGTAACCGTACTCTTATTACCTTCTAAATAGATTAAATGCTTAAACTTACTTTTCTCTGAAGCAGAAAATGACTACACCCAAATATCACTGTGAAAGTTAACACTGATCAGGCTGTAATTAAAGTTCTTAGGTGCAGCCAGCCAATTACCCTTCTTATTGCCATTTTTAAGTCAAATTACTTTCCTTTATAGCTAATTACTCAGAATATTCAAGTTTCAAAGCAACTGGAAGTCTACTACAGTTATAAAATAATCAAGTATTTCTGAATCACCAGCTATACATTTCAATAAAAAATATATTAACTAAAAATATGTCACAATAATTACAAAGCTCCTCAGACGATGGTATACAGTGTACCAAAGCTACGTTAGTCTGATTTTTCTGAAATCTGAAAGAACCAAGTATGAATAAGACAGGAGAAAACTAAAATGCTAATCCTGCAAAAGGCAAAGCACAGCTCAGTGGGCGCAGAACACCACCGGTTTCCACTGAACTCAGCAGAGGAAGGCGCTGGCATCTTGCAGGTCTGCATAGTGAATATTTGTATGACATACTAAAACGTCCTTTTCATGTTCTCCATTATGATTAAAAAGTCATAACTACACAGAAAGGAAGTCACAGCAAGCATTCTATATATAAACAGACTGTATCCACATAGTTTATTTCTCACAGTTCTCCTGACAATTGAACATTATTTAAGAACATACTGTATACACAGATAAGAAGAAACATACAAAATGTTTTAAATGATGCACAACAAAATCCAGCAGTATAAAAGAATGCATGTGAACCCTTGCTCACTGCTCAGGCTAAATTTAATCACTGTTTAAATAGTAATAAAAATACAATCTTTCATGGATCTTGTGCAGACTACAAAAGAGGAAAAATTATTACCATATATATGATTTATATTAGGCAGTTTCCTTTGATGAGTTGCACTAACAACTCCAAATACAGAGGCAGAAGGCTGTGTATTTTATTTTAAAGGAGTTAATGTTGAGTATTAGAGACTTTACACAGTTACTACCACTGGCACTTTTCACCATATTTTGTACACATCACATGATCATCTTATATAACATTACATTTAAAAAATATATCTGAGTGATAATTTTATAACATTCACACACCATGAGCTGGTTAAGGAAGCAATGCCACAGTTGCCTCCTATAGTGCTTCACTGTTGGTAAATAGAGTTCATCGTGGTTTAAAAATAAAAAATAAAAAAAAATTGAAAGTCAATGTGATTAAGCAGCTCCGATTTAATAAAGGCCTGTAACCAACCATCGCTGAGACAGTGAGTATTTTTTAGAGTACATCCTAGAAGCAAACACTGTCATTGGTTAAAACCTTGCCTAAAGAAGTCAGTTACTGTGCTGAAAACTATGTCACAACAAAACTGCAAGCTACTAAACTGTTTTTATATAAATACTTCATCTCCCCTGGATCTCATTATAACCGAGTTCTTCAATGCCTTTGGAATTTATTCTATCTTCAATGTGTGCTCTCATTTCTGGCTCACCCTTTTGTATGTTTTTCTTCTGCGTTTAGATTCACCACCTAAAAATGACTAATGTGGTGAAAGAAAAGTCTCCCAGTGAAACCTTCTGCACACTAGGAATGTTCAGCTGCTGTTCAGTGATCTAGGACCATGACAGCTCGAAGCTGTAGTTTGACAAGTACACCCAGGAAGCTGTCATGCTGTGAGCGACATTTCAGGGAAAGCAGACAGTCTTTCCAAAATGTGCACAGTATTAACAATGGTGCCATTGTTATTTTTCAAATAGTATAGTAAGCCCAAGATTGTAGATCTGCTTCCCATGTCATCTATTTGCTGGAAAGTAGTTTGGGTCAAGATAATTGTAACTGGTACCCTGGGACATGCAGTAGTCTCTGTCTAAAAACGTCTCTGCTCTGTAAATAGGCTCTAACTGATGATCCTCCTTATGAATCTCTGTTTCATGCAGACTGCAAGGGAAAGAAAAAGATAACAGTTTAAAAGTTAAATACTTTCTTATTTTTAACTTTCAGAAATACTGATCACATTAAGAGAGTCATATCAAATTCAAACAATTATTTTGCAAAATACAGTTTCCCCCACTACTTAACAGTACCAAACTGAATCTGTCCGCTGCACTTGTTTTTTTTTAATATATTTCGCAAACATGTCCTAGATGTGTATCTCCCACAAATATATGCTAAAGAATCTTTCACTTTGCTCAACACAGGATATGTATCCTATGCTGGAGTAGATACCCAACATGCACTGCAATTAAGCCAAATTGATATATTTGTGTTAATTACAAATAACAAGTAGAGGAGAATACTACTCACCAGTCAGAACAAGAGTCACAGAAATCCAAGGACATTTCTTGAGGACAGTCTTGGCAGTGCCACCGAACACCCTGAATAGGTTCAATTCCGCAGTTATCACACTGTGGAGCAGATTGAAGAGTACTGAAGAAAAGCAACTGTATTCACTTCGGTCAGTAACAATCAATATGCCATATATGAAGGCAGCTATGTAGTTTGATTATTGCTTGCATGCACAGCTGAATTCTTCTCCTCACAGACCATAATGTGTTCATGGATAAAGAAGCCCTTATACTCCGAGACAGGCCCTTCTCCCTGAGGACTGATCAACCTTTCTCTTGGCTTTGCTACCCACTACCTGAATTCTCCACACATTGACATTATCCTCCCGCTCAACAAAAGCGCACCGAGTTGTGCCTGTAGTCACTGCTTATCCACATATGGCTGAAAGATGTTTCCGTAGCTTAAGTCCAACCATGTGAAATATCTTAACACGGATCTGCTTTCCAGGACAAAAGAAAGCAGCGGTGGTTGAAGAGGAAGTGGGACAACATGTTCACATAAAGGAACAGAAGCCTGAATCTTTAGCTGAGTGAGAAAGTAAAAACTATTCCCCTCAGAGGAATCGCCCACGTTAAGAGCAGCTAAACGCAAGATGAGAAGAAAAACCAGAAATGGAACAAAAAGACTGAATGAAAAGTTCATGATGTTAGAGAGGAGGAGCAGAAATGGAAAGAGATTCGATAAAAAAGAAAAAAGATGGAACTATGAGAATGGGACTTTGAGGTAAGAACTTTTCAAAATCTAAAGACAAAGAGAGCTGCAAGGACAGGAAAAGGAAAGAAAAACGTGGAAACAAGCTTGTGCTCACATAGCTTATTCTCCTTCATTCAGGACATGAAGTGCTCTGAGAGCTTTGGGTGCATTCTGTGAAACTCACTTGCAGAGTGACTTGCTCCTGAGCGCAAACAATCCACTCAGGGTTACAAACACCTTACTAAGAAACTTTTGTCACAGCTGTATCCCATGCTTTCACAATGACAGCTTTCAGAGCACGAGGGCTGATAAGGAGGAAGCTGTAAGCATACTTAGGGCTTTTCTCTGAAAATATAAAATTCAATATAATACTACATTAAAATAAAAAATAAAAAATCCAGTTCCAGTTATCTCAAATTCAGAGCCAAAGATAATGGAAGCCCTTAACTCTTCTGTGCTCCAGCTTCCCGTTCCTCTGTGAATCAGAAATAATACTATACCTTTCATTTTATTAAAAATGCAAAGTATTTTGATATGAAAGCAATGAAAGCCATAAAAAGCTCACATGTGATTCAATAATTCAACATTCGAAGTAGAAATTGAATAATGTGTTGTAAGTGAAGCTGAAGGCCACACAGAACTAAGTTTCTGAAGAGACGCTTATTAGGTGACTATTGCCCAGCCTGCGCACTAAGCAAGGCGGTGCTCCTGATGGTAAACTGTACATAATCATGCAATTTCATAGATTATAATGCATAATAAAATCAAATTGGAGTTGCAAAGAAACTTTCAAACTTTTAATGCTTGACATTATATAATGCCAATTTACTTTTCAGTATTATTTCATACAAAACATTATGCAGAACAAAGTAATTAGTTCGTCGCCTACAAGGCTGCTTGACCTGATTTTGATTTTTTGATTTTACAAAACCAGTAACTTGAGGGAGAGAGGGGAGAGAGGAGGAAGTCTTGGCAACCTAACAACATGATTAAGTCTGTCAGTGACAACTAATGAGGCTATCTCAATCTCCAGTTATTTTGAACTGAACTTTAAACTGAATATTTTTGCATTCTTGTCTAGATGGTTACCAGAAAATAAACGTAGCTGCCTAATACTTTTAACAAGGCAAAGAAGCTGTTCCAACATAGAAAACGGTCACAACGATAATATCTTGCAAACCAGAAAACCTGATTTAGAGAATGTATTTTCTTCCATATAGTTCATGACATGGCTGACACTGGGACAACACACTATTTTAACTCTGAGTTTATTTTCTTAATTTCACATAAACATTGTTTTACAGAATTGTTTCAATTTCTGCAAGCATTACTTGATAGGAATAAGAAGCTGCTACCTTTTCTCTCGGTAGTGAAAAACAAACAAAATAGTCACTCTCAGACTGTCCTTTCCTTGGTCTAAGGTGCAGGAAAAAATACTCCAAAAATCAGAGAATTATTATTAGGGACTCGTTGGCAAGACAGAGTGCAATGCCAAAATAGAATTCTGTAGTGATATAACCTAGCTCTAGAGTTGTATTTTCATACTATGAATGAGGAAAAGTTAGCATGCTTATTGATTTTCATACAGTATTCTAGATATTCTGTGAAACCTGAGGTATTGGAAAGAGTGAATTACCTGGGTTGTTTTGATTAAAGATGAGGAAAAGCAGACACTGTGAACAAGAATTATGAAACCACAGCTGGCGTCCTAAACAAAGCCTTTTTAGGAAATTCAAACCACGTTATCTTTGAAGACGACTTCTGTTACTCAGCAGAGTGCAGAGCATCAGCTTACCTTGAATCCCACATGCTGCACAAATCCACTCTCTGCATGCATCTGCTGTAGTTTCTGTCTCTTCAATTTTTTAAACTCTAACAGCTCTTTGTATTCAGGTAACTCACGATATGTTATTGGAATACTCTCTTCATCCTGTTCATGGTTCAAAAAAAAAAAAGAGAAATACTACTTACTTTAGGAATACAACTAGTAATATATATTTCATACATCACTAAGTATAATTATCTTCTGTGAAAATGCTGCCAATATATTCTGAGACAAATTGGGAAATTATTTTTAAAAACACAGCAAAAAAGTACACGCAACTAACTTACATTTTATTGTGTCATTAATAATTTATTATTTGCATTATACCAAAACTTTATCACACAAACAAGTTTCTTCTTGTAAATAGCTTTGCTGTAGGATAAAGGAGACAGTAGTGTCTAACTTTAAGTTCTACATTTATATTTTTAAGTCCTACATTTATATTTTTAAAAGACCCATGAATCAAGACAGTATCAAGCTTTAGTTATATGAACTTCTTAATCAATACAGCCAACCCTAAGAGTATTAGATTCTCACCTTTACCTGTAAGAATAAAAAGTGATGAGAAATATAATTCCATGACTGTAAGAGCAGAAGTTTCAAAGTTATTTCATCTTGTGACCACTCCTAATTCCCTTCACACTGTCTCTTAATAGCGTGAGAAAATGGATTTCTGTTTTCTCTAAATTACAAAAAAAGTTTGTATCCCTACTGACTGGTGAATACAACTTTGCCAAAGACTTCTAACACATAATTCTCTTCTTAAATAAAAAACACAATTTCTGATTTTTCTCATCCAATTTTCTTCAGCAAAGACTGAAGACCTGTATGTTACGAGAAGACAGAAATTCTCACTCTAATTCAGATACCTACTTCAAGATGGCTATTGAATTGTAGCAGCTGTACTTGGTAGATGTCAGCCATCTTCAAAGATGCAAACTCTTTATGGGCTATACTGGTACGCATGTTCAGTTATGAAAAAGAATTAGAAGTAATAATTCTCTGAATGTAGCCTACACACATTATCTCAATTCCCTTTTAAAAATCTGTGAAGCTTGAATAGTCTGCATTATTTAGTAAGTTTACTAAAGGAAAAGAGGGAAAACTGCATGCTATTTAGTGTTAAGTATTTTTCTAAAGGCCATATCAAATATTTAATTGTAATTCTGAAAATATTTGAAGGGCTGGACTGCAAATATTCTGAAAAAAAGGTTAAATTACACAACTAAATTTTGTTGTGATAACCTCCATTCCCTTCCTATAAGAAAAACCCTCACCTTTCAGGCAAATATAAGTTTTATTGAGAAAAACTGCCTGGAACAATATAATTGTATAGTAAATGAAATATGCTAAAAGAGCTCCTTGTGTGGACATTTGATTCTGGACTAGTACATTGTATTCTAGAATAATTTGACTATTCACACCATGAAGTAATTATAACTGAAAGTTAAATTCTCTCTTTTGAGAACAGAGGGTCTTCACTTGGGAATAATTAATTCATACTACAATGACATTTGAGGAATGGTCATGCCAGTCAACTGGTAATACCCAGAAAAAATCTTTTGTTTTTACAAGGAAACACTATTCGGTACTTCTATTGCGAAGAACTCAGACAAAACTTTTCCCATCATTTTCTAGCTGCACCAAATATCTTCTTAACCACGTCAATGCACAGTATTTTTCCCTGAGATACTGGCTGTCACTAAGATACCTGATTTTTTAAGATTAAAGCAGAGTCCAGTATATTTACTTTGATTATAGTTCATCATCTCTTTTTCCTTCTAAATTGCTTCTATTTTGCATTGATAATGGGGATCTTTCTGATAACTGAGCTCACCTGTGTCTTTCTACATTACTTCAAGCCAGAAATATATCCATCTGGAAATGCTGCACTAGTGAAGAAAGAAAAGATTAAGCCAAATTTGGGAAAAAAAAAAAAGAAACCAAGGAGAGGGGGCACACATCCACCATTATCGCTGCAAAAAAGTAAAACAGCAATTTCTATCAAAATAATGAAAATAAATCTTAGTTGGCCCCTATTTATACTAGACTTAGGACACCACAGGAAAAAAATGTTTTAGGAAAATATTAGGAACAGAGAGAATAACTATTTAAAAAAATAATACAGGACAAAGTAATGTTTGATCAAAATCAGTTCAATTTAGATAAATAATAGTAATAAAAATAATAGTGATCTGCATCTCTTCTAATCTGCGTTTTTCCTCCCATGCCTTTTAAGATACATACTGGAATAAAAAATTATCGGAAATGCCTGCAGACAAACAAAAAGACCGTCACAGAGAGAAGACAGAATATGAGCAAGATGCAATTTAAGACTGAGTAACAGATTAGGAAATTTATGAATTTAAGGAAGACTCTGCAGTGCACGTAAGAAACAAAGTCAGCAAAGAAAGTGAATGGGTGGCCTTAATACTTCTATTATGCAACAAGTTTTTCACACACAAGATGGCACTGCGCTCATCGAAAAAAATGTTACAAGTCAGGTCCTTTGGTCTAACCTCAGTAAAGCTGCAGTGATTCACACCAGCTGTGAATCTTGCCAAACATCTTAGTAGTAGGATACAGTATCACTGTATGGATGAGTGTAAAACTACAAGAATTTAGACATGCCTTATTGCATACGATAAATTAGGAAACTGGAACACTGCATGATGTAATGACACACTGGGATAGGATCTCTACTGGAGGCTGCCACTTGAGGACTCAGTCTGTTAGTTCATGCTTTGAAGCAGATTGAAAAAAATCCATAATTAATTCTGCCAGTGAAAGAAGACAAAAGGCAATTATGCCAATAGAAGTCAAATTTTACCAAGTCTGTATGCAATACAACACAGCTTTAACTAGAATCACATCTACATAGTTTATGTGATTTTAAGACTGATCTTATGTCAGATGACTTTTTGAAACTATGTAACTAAAACATCCTAGAATTCATTATTACTTCCTTTTCCTCCTTTCCGATTTGGTTTAAATTTTCTGCAATTGTGGACCTTTATAGTAATGTGTTTGCGATTCAAAATGGCTCATGAATCTGACTATAATCGAATACTTAAGCGATATTCATTTTATGACAAAGATGCTTAATCCTCATATTATTCATTTGAAAAGTTTAGGTGACAGTAAAGATATATTCTCTGACTGATTTAAATGACATACCGATACTTCCTCTTCTGCTGCAATATCCATATGGCTGTGAAAACTGGATCTGTCATCATCTTCATCCATATAAACCGGAGGTTCATGAGATGTCATAAAAGTTGAAGGTTTGAAAAGATGTTTATTTAAAGGGTGCTGCCGTCTACTTGATGACTAGAGTGGAAAAATGGTACATTTTAAAAGACATTACTTGGTTACCATTTAAGTAATCCTTATCAAATACAACCTTGTCAGAAAGTCCTTCCTGCACTGAACAACAGTGCATCATCTTTCCTGTTATGTTTACTTATATCTCTTAATCAGAGCTTTGTAGAGCCTCATATTGTGGAGTTTTTTTCCCAACAGGAAGTGAAATCAGACAAAAAGTGGAACACTGCTCCAGTAAAAAGCTATCAAGAAAGTGCTCTCATCATAAAAACCTGACTACCTAAACAAATGAGACAATAGAAAAACAGAAAATAAAACTGCCACAATTTTAAAGACTAAGAACTGAAGTGCAAAGCTATTAATGACTTCCAAGTCTCAATGGACATTGCTAGTGTGGGACTAAACAAAGAAACACTTTTGCACACACCCCCACACTTGACACATTACCAAATTCTTAGATTTTCCAAGAACCAAATTAATACAAGTCTAGACTAATTTTGTCCAGATTTCTTTTCTAGTCTAGGGAGAGAAAAAATATATTGCTAAAAGCAGCTCGTTCCACCACAAAAGACATTTCTACAAGTTAGGAATAACTGCTCTCTGAAGGTTCTTTTTCATTGCCACTGACTGGAAAAGGAGCCCAAGAAATGTTAGAAGAGATAAATTACTCCATTAGTGTGCATCTGAAACCTTTCAACTGTAATGCTGTCTGAAGATGCAGAATGCACAGCAATTTGAAAGTAGATTACTCAAAGGCACTCAGCCCTTATTACATATTCCCCATGGAGGAATATTTAATACCAAATAGAAGAATATTTGGTGAATAAAACTGACTCAACTTTTTACTTAGCTCCTTTCCAGCCTACCTTTTAGGCTTCTTGAGTACATTCCATAATTTAAAGAAAACAGTGTAAATCAAAAACTCTAAGCATGAAAAGCATTTCTTTTTTTTTTTGTAATTACAGAAGAGAAGACTGTCTTGCTCTGTCTAGGTTCTGTCACATAGATAAAGTATAATAAATATCTAACATAGTTATTACTTTCTCGTTTACCAAAAATTTGTATCCCAGAGGTTCCAAAAACCAGTTACAAATCCATACCACTGTAACAAAACCATTTATTTGAAGAGGGATTCAACATCTAACATTATTTTAAAATTGTGCATAGTTTAAAAAGGCAAAGAAACTATACTGGATGAAATGTAGTTATGCACACAAAAATACCAAAGGAACTGAGACTTGCTCGTAAGGAAAGATATGAAGTGATAATGATTGGAAACTGGTACCTCCTTTACGCAAGAGAATTACAATACACAGAATAAAAATGAACATTTTGATATGGCTGATATTGCATCACTTGTGTTGATTTTTTCCACCTGCCTTATCATCACTGACTTCCTATGTTTTGCTTCCTTTCTGGTTTCCTTTAAGATAGGTGCCAGAACAATTCCATTTGCAAAGTTAGGTTGTATTTCAGTTTGAGCTGACACAGTGATTTAAACATTTTGTTAATATAAGGAAAACAGATCTGCATTCACAGAATCATAGAATCATTAAGATTGGAAAAGACCTCTAAGATCATCATGTCGAACCGTCATCTACCACCAATATTGCCCATTAAACTATATCCCTCAGTGCCACATCCCCATGGTTCTTGAACACCTCCGGGGTTGGTGACCCCACCACCTCCCTGAGCAGCCTGTGCCAGTACATCACCGCGCTGAGAATAATTTTTTGTAATACACAACCAATACTAGATCTGAAATTTAAGAAAGAAAAATGTGTGTCTACACTTAAACGCTGGCATTATCATGCATACGGTTATGGCCTAGAAATTTAAAAAAAGAATTCAAACCCTTGGTTAACATCATTCTGCTTTTTAATGTGATTCTTAGAATCATGATTAACATGATTCTACAATACTACCTGTGAGCAGTTAAAAAAAAAAATCATTTTTCCTTTGGGAAACTTCTCTTCAGGATTAAGCTTAAAAGCAGGTGAACTAATGACTGAGTATAAGCATTACACTGAAAATGGTAAGTCATAACTGACGAACTGAATAATGGAATGCTAAATAACTGGTTCTGTATTATTTTCACTAGTGGCTGACAATGGTTAAACAATGAAGTGGAGTATCCTGCATAATTTCCTGTACCATTTATCTGAAGAGACTTTATGTCATATGAGTAAGTTCAACAAGATCTTCAAGAACTAAATAGGATTCTCACCTCCCCAGTAACCACTTCAAAAAAGCAGATTAGGTGATCCCCATGGAGAAACAGAAGTACCTCCTCTTGTAAAGAATCTCTTCTGACATCAGTATTTACATTAAATATAACAATGTTTTTTATTCCCTCAGAAATGTGTACTTTAAGAATCAGCATCCAATACTCATACATCTATTACTGGCAGTAAAGCAGATACTGCCATTTATAGTGTACGTATATACTCAGAATTAATATAAACATGAGCACAGCATAAGCATGATCCAGGCTTTCAATACCCCTTGCACTTCCTTTCTGCCACAGAATCTTATTCTCCACTGGGAATGACTGCAGTCTGATACAATCTGTATTCTAAGTACACAGCTATATTAGCAGACTGAGAAATCAATTCCCCCACATACACTGTTAGATCTGCTGTGCATTTTTTTTTTTTTTACTTGGGTTACTAACAGAAAACTGAGAAGCTATCTTGCTACAAATCAGGGCACAATGACCTTATTCTTACAACTCAGTCATAAGAATAAGGGTATTAATCACACTGCAAAAACAGATGTAAGCATTAGAGTTGTTCTACATATAAGCTTAGGAAAAATCTCTAAGTTGGCAGCATTACTATTGTAGTTCGAGAATGTTAAGAATTTTATAAAATATGGTTTCTGTTTTTACTGTGCTGTGTATCTATGCAGAACAGCATGAAGAGCTTTATGGATCGCTGCTCAAATTAGTGAAAAATACAGTTAAGTGTCACTATGTACTGATTAAGTGCTCCTATTATTCAGCAAATACAGTGATCTGCAGCCCTGCAGCATTTCTCATGTTCAGTAAAAGTAGTATTTCCAAATAAAATGAAGAGGAAAGAAAAAAAGGGGGAGACTAAGGTTATTTAAAATGGTAATGTGACATACAGAACCTAAAAGATTATTTTCAGAAGTAAATTTTCACCCTCTTTTGAAATTAGCCCCGTAGCACGGTAAACTGTACAAGTAATGTACATTAATAGATTAATAACATAAGTAACCTAAGTAATAGATGAATCTCATCGCAGTATTTAACATATCAATGTTTTTTTTTTGGTTCTTCTACCAGAATGCACTTTTCCAAGAGATAATGCAGCAGACGAAATCATGTCTGCATGTCTCCTGCCTCTGTTTATAGAGCAGAACAGTAGATTAAACTCTTGGTGAAAGTAAAATGGATTATCAGAGGGCTGGAGCACCTCTCCTGCGAAGAAAGTTTGAGGGAACTGGGCTTGTTTAGCTTGGAGAAGGGAAGGCTCCAGGGAGACCTCATTGGGGCCTTTCAGGACTTGAAGGGAGAGTATAAACAGGAGGGAGAATGACTGTTTGCATGAGTTGATAGTGATACGACAAGGGGGAATGGTTTTAAACTAAGACAGGGGAGATTTAGGTTAGATATTAGGAGGAAGTTTTTCACTCAGAGGGTGGTGATGCACTGGAACAGGTTGCCCAAGAAGGTTGTGGGTGCCCCATCCCTGGAGGCATTCAAGACCAGGCTGGACGTGGCTCTGGGCAGCGTGGTCTAGTGGTTGGCGACCCTGCCTATGGCAGGGGGGTTGGAACTAGATGATCATTATAGTCCTTTTCAACCCAGGCCATTCTATGATTCTATGATTACCATGTTAGACGGCACGCTGGAAAGTTTCTGATAAAAGCACTACTTCTTTGCAGTAACTTCAGAGAAAACTAGGAGATAACTGGGTGTGTACAACATTTTAAATCACTATAGATATGCAGTGGCAGATCTTCTTATCAGGCTTGTCTGACAGCAAGTTCAGGTTCCAAACTTTCAAGGAACTAGGATTGCAAATGTTTGTTTTTCAGAAACAATGTAAAGCTTACTCTATTCAATATCAGAAAACATCACAGACACACGGACACAAAAAAAGTAATGTTACTCTACAAAATGCCATTGCAATATGTTTTAAACAACTTTAAACATAATGGTAACAGAAACAAATAAAAAAAACCCCTCACAATATACACACTGAGACTGCCCTCTTCAAATGTCTAGAGTTCTCATTAGTACCCAAGTGTACTACATGATTTACATCAAAATATATGACTAGTCATCACAGAAATCTAGAGTCTTCTCTTTTCTTTTGCAAATTAAGAAGATTTCTCAGGATTGTATTTTCTCACTCCTTCCAAGATCAGGAAAAACAGTATATTTTAATGATCACTTCTATTAGCTTTCTCATTTAACGGTCACCCATACTGCAAATCACAATAAAACACAGCATTTCAGAATTAAGTCTGTGTTTGTGTTAGTTTAGTATGCTACTATACTTAACTTCCTACAGTTTTGTTAATTAAAAGATGACTGTACAATATGAAGTATATGGCTCCTTATCTTCTTCCCATACAGTTCTCATTATCCTTTTCTACGTCAATTACAGTAAACTTAGAAACAAGGAAAAAATACACCCAAGACCAATCCTTTGTCCCTGTTAGCTCTGCCTGCAATATAAATGCAGTGTCTTTTCTGACACTTCATCTCCCCGAGTTTATTCAATTAAAAGGTGTTGATGTGAAATTAGAATAACACCCAATTCACTCTACATTGCTCATGTCAAAATAATTGATTAAGAAATACATTGGTGGAGCTAGCAAGTAAGAAAGTTGTAATCAAGACTAATCAAATCCATTGAACTATTAATGATTAAGTTTCAATTTCCATGCAAATGCAAAAATAAACATGGAATTTCTGCTGCAATATTGTCTCACCTTTTTTGAGTATAAATATAAATTTGGAGTTCTTCCTGGAACTGGAATGCCAGCTTTAGTCAGCTTAATAAAATATTTTTGCACTCTACTGGCAACCTAAAAAAAACAACATGCAACAATTAAATGTCAAATGAAATATAACAGGCTTTCACATCAAATTTTTGCCAGTATCATTAGACTGGTTCGCGATATAAAGACTACGAACTATCACTTCCTACTCTGCAACAACTACTCTGTTACATATTCTGCAACACTACATTTCTGGTATGTCCAGACACTTCAAAAGCTTTCATAGTAAAAAATCATCTTTTTTAAAAACACACAGGAAATCTATCAAAAAATAGTGACAGAAAGGAAAGAACTTAAGCAGCTTCTTATCTCTGAAGTTAAGCTTTTTCTGCCTTAATAGTAACACATAAATTACATGTTGTTACCATACAGAAAGTACTTTTGCATTTTATTTATGAAATGAGCTAAATACATTTTAATTTTCCACTATGGAGAAATATACCTATAAACACAGATATGACTAGAAATGAAGTAATCTTTTATACTGAAATACTTTTATCTGAAAGCATACTAGCCAAATAGAAGAAATTAAATTACTGTAAAAACAAGATGTCAGCATTTTTTCTTCTGGTCAAACTGGAGAAATTATGCTGTTTTACTGAAAAAGCACCTAAAAGTCAGATGCAGAAACACTCAGTGTATCCACTTCCGGCTTCTTTTGTGGATGTGGGCACCAGTATAGAACCAATTCCCTGGTCTGCAAGTATTAAAACATCTGCCAATTATTAAGGTGAGAAATGAACGATTCAAGAGGTGAGAATAAATCCAGATACAAATTCTTAAAAGTGCTTTCTAAAAAGCAATTAAAAAATTATCAATGAGAGGGATTACTTCTCAAAGTGTTTACTTGTTACCTGTTTAGCTGTTCTATTTCCCAGTTCATCAGCTATCTTCTGCCACCGTCGGGACTCTACTTCCTCTGGTGGATATTTCAGAAGCAACTGCTCGAGTTTTTTCTAAATCAAGCACAAATCAACAATTAAAAAATAAAACTAAAACAATTTTAATATAGGTATGAGTTGTCAAAGTTCAAGTATCTACATATATGTGACTTTAAACTTCTAATTACTAATTAAATATTATTACACACTTTGTTTTTATTATTATCACGTATGTTACCACTGCTACAAAATAAATGGAAAGGTTTCCCATTACCTGTTCCTCTACAGTCCACAGTTGGTTAAAAGTTTCAGGTTTGGTCTCATCGCAGAGTCGCCCTCTTATCATCTGTTCAAATAGAGTACATAACATAGAAAAGGTGTTTAGAAAACATATGGCTAGGATACTCTGATCCTTTTCCAACCTAAGTGAAACCAAACACAGACCAAATACACGCATGAAAATTTGAAATAAGTTTTGCCTAAATAAAAAAAAAAAAGAGTTAAACAGATTTCAATACATGCATGAATTTCATGACCAACTTCAGCATGTGAGGTAGAAGTTAACAATATCCACATGCTCATAGTAGTTTAAAAAGTTACTATTTTACAAAAATTTCTTGTTGTGTTAACTACCTGTGGACGACTGCTTGTAGAACCTTCTGGACCATCACTTAAAGGCAAGACAGAGTATGAAACTGACTCTCCATCCTTCTTGGGATCCAAAGGACTTTTTGGTCTTGCAGGTATACCTACTGGAGGGAACACAGGAAGGGATTTATGAAATCTCCATACCTGTCTCTTGCTTTTTGTAACATACGTTTTTTCTCCATTTACCTTTGTCAAAAATCAGCTTTGCTCTTCTACTGTTACGTTTTCGGTTTTTGAATTCTCTCTCAAAGTTTCCAAGGCTAGTGGTGTATTGGTCCCAGGCAATCTCAGGGAGCTGAACAACTCTCTGAGGATATGGAAGACCCATATCAACCTGAAAAAAAAAGTAAACATTGAAAAGCAATATTTAATGTAGTAGTTGTATATCTAAGCAAATAGCTACAAATCCTAAAAAGCCATGAAAACCTGATGCTGCCTTTTAGCTAACAGCAAAATTGAAAATCAGCATTTTTGAAGTGCTATGCAACACACAGTCTTTTTAAGGAGAAAGTATCTTTCAAGACTAGTACACAACAGTGCATATAAAATATGCAGCGGCACGGACAATGATGGCTTATTGAGTGTAAGACTTTAAAATGTGTGTTTCACAGTTGAAATAAGGTGTTTCTGACTTCAATTTCTCGTTGCTGTCTATCCGACTTTTGTTTAGACATAATGTTTGCCTAGGATCTGTACCTTTCTCAAGATGAAGAAAACACAGGAAACTACAGGACTCAAAGTTTTATCATCTGATAAACCTAAACACATCCCATCAAGGAATTCAACGCATGTTTTACACTGATTTTGCATTCTTCTGTATAGAACACAACAACTGTTGCAAGGGTCACCGATTTATTTGAAGGTCAAGCTTAAGAGTATCTAGTGTTCCTTGGGTTCAGAGACTTATATGCGCCAGATGCTTTCAGCTAGCATTACTATTTCCTACATGATACAACCGTTATCAAATGCAACCTATTAAGTCTTGCATGCCATTGCATACTACCATCTTAAAATGTAATGGAAAGCAACCACTGAAACCAATGGGCTTAGACCAGACTTCTCTCTAAACCTGTGTCTCTACAAGCTTAGGGAAAAGGCATCGTAAAGCACCTATTTCATTTTCCACTAAAATAAAGAATGTTGCTGCCAGACTCGAAAGTGGGCCATGCTTGTCACTGGCAGATGTGGCAGTGAAAAAATATTCAACCTTTAAACATTTTTAACATTTGTCACTGGTTTGTTTTTTTTTTAACTTAAAAAGATTCTTCCTTATCAAAATTCATTCTCCTCTCTCAGACACCTTTAATTATGCTATCCAGCACCGTTCTAGACATGTTTTCTTGTGTTCATTTTGGTTTTATGAACTGTATTTCCTGCTCTTGAAAAATTATCTTACCAAATTCACTCATAGTACAAGACTGAATTTCTCTAATGAGAAAAGTCACAAATTCTTGAAGTGTTACAACCTGTAGATTTCAGGTTGTCTTAAAATACTCATATTACAATTAAAAATCTTAAAATTACATTTCTATATAAGAAAAAAATGAAAGAAAACATATCTAATTAAAGATTTGAAGAGCTCTCTCTTACAAATTTAATAAGCAAACAACGGGCCATTTTCTGCTCAGCAGAGAAAGGGCTTTAAACTCCTAATGCTTATGCAAGTATATAAAGAATTCCAATTTCTACAGATGATGAATCACTAGTTATTAGAAAAAAAAAATCTGAGTAAGACTTAAGAAATGCCCATTGAAATACCTTCTTCTGGAGTCTTTCCACAAATCCAATAGGATCTTTCAGTGCTTCTCTCTGGTGTCTGCCTAAACTTTCAAGGTCTTGAACTGCTTGAGTACGTTGAGCCTCGAGTACAGCAATCGTCTGTAAGAGTCTCTGATAACTACAGAGACAAAGGAAAACATCTCACTAAATTTGTCTTTAAGAGTGAACCCCCAAATCTAAAAACTAGCCATGATTATCTACAGATTTCATAGCTTATTTGAAACAGATGATAGGCATTTTTACTGAATTATATAAATAATTGTATCAAAACTATTTTAAGTCGATTAATTTATATAAACCAGTAAAAAAAAAATAATACTACTATTACTATAATACATTGAGTTGTTTTTAAACCTAAATCCTATACTAGCTAAAACAATGCTATCAGGGATAAGCTACTCATATTCTCAACAGTTATGCTCTATATCCTTCACTTACAAGGAAAAAAATAAAAACAACAAACAAAATGATGTGATTTCTCTTACTCCAAAAAAAAGCTACAAATGATTCTACTGCAAAAATTTAACATTACTCTCAACCACCTACAAGATGTATAAGGAGGACGCTTAGAAACTTTGCAGCTTAACATTTCAGAGAAGCTTCATTTCAGAGAGTAGAATAACCATTTGCAAAACGTGACAATAAACCACAGAAAGAAATTTACAAAACAAATACAGGAGAGATTCCTCTAAGAATACAGAAGTTAATTGAAATGTCAGCATTCCCTCAAATACGACAAGCTCGATCCTTGTGCAAATCTGTTTTTCTATTTAACAGATATGCTTAGGAGTCACTTAAATGATGCTCACATCTGCACCTGTTAACAGACGCTGCCCAGGCCGTCTTCTGTAAAGCTAACTTGGGACAGGAAATCACACCACACAGTAGCACAGCCTTAGAAAAAACGAGTAATCCCTTTTAATAGATTTATAGGTATGGTTGTTCACTTCAGATCCCAAACCATGCAGTTACCTGCGGCCCCTGTTGTTACAAATTACTATGTATCAATGCTTTCATGGAAATGTTTTCTGACATTTGGTATTACAATTGTATTATTGTTCAATGCAATACACAACCTAGCGCATACTGAAATCAGGTAACATCTATTTACTACTAAACTAGTTCAGTAAAATTTTCTTTCCATTCCCTTCCTGCTAAAGTAAAAAGAATTAATTAATGCAATCATTTCCACACATACTATAAAAAGGATCCAGAGGTTACAGAGCTAATGCAAGATTTTCAATCCACTACACTGGTAGTTGGGCAAGGCTTTAAGTGGAGGGAAGTAAACTGCTTCGAGGCAAAATACAGGCTTCATATCATCAAGTGTTTCAGTTTCTGCCTAGACACTGCATCACCCCAGAAAAGGTAATTTTCTTTCCACTTAAATGTAATAGTTGAAAACACAATCTACAGCCATGAGTTTTTCCGCTTGAAACTAAAGTGCTGCGTTTATTTAAAAATAGCATGATACAAATCTCTTATGGATTTCTTATTTAAATTAGTCTACACATATTCAGGTTACACTCAATTGACATCTGAGATGCTCATTAAATAACTACCAGTGTTATCCTTGAGCACGCAAACGATTTCATAAATAAATCTTGCGATGGTACACATCAAGATTGGTCTGAGATAATACTGCAGTTCAAGTTGTTAAGGGCTTACAGGAGGCATCACATAACCTTCACTTAAGTTTTTACCACTAACTTCTGATTACTGCTTATCTTTGTGCTGGGCAACCTCCATCCACACTCAGGTACACTGACAGCACTCCTCATGCAGAAGACCACCTTGTACAGTCCAGAGAAGTGAAACATAAGCAGGCTAATAAAAATAGTCGGGGAGATGATGGACAACAAAAAGTCTTTTCTCTATCATCAAGCAGTGCAACTTCTGCTCGACCCTTTGGATTTAACTCCAGTCATAGCAATGGAGCCTCATGAAAATTTGCGCTTAAAATGATGTTAAAATAGCTCAAGAAAAGAAAAGCTGATATTTATTCACCTTACTTATTCAAATTGTACTTGATTGCTTTTCAAAATGGAATGGAAAGAAAATAATCATTATATTCAACATAGTTACATACACACAAGGCAAAAGGCAATCAAATACATTTTACAAGGAGCGTTGGTTTTAATGAGGATTCACATGGCAGGGAAGAAATCACCTTAATGAGATGGCCTTCAATATTTAAGTCTGAATAGAAGAAGAAATTATGCTTAGGAAAAGTAACAAACAAAACAAGAATACTGAACCTGAAGTACTACTTATTAAAGCATTCAGGTGACTTAAGTCATCACTGATGAGAAGTTCAGCGGCTCACAAATGATCCCCCTGGTCTTCATGGAAATACATAAAACGCTACAACAACGTCAGGATCATTCAAAAACATTTCATGTGATGTTGATCTGCTGTTCCACAGCGCTATTATAAAATATTCCAGGAGATAAGGGGGGTTTTGAGTAAACAGAGTTCACAGTAGTTTTTTATACTTCTGCCACGGAAATGTATTTACTTCAAGCTACTCTAACTTCTACATTTGGTTTTTAATGAGTGGATATTTTCTGAAGTTCACAAATAGGAGTGTAGCTTTATTATGTGAATATCAGAACTGTTTAAATGGGGGACAATGTGCATCTTGGAGTCTCATTTTCCAAAGAAAACACCAAAAATAATTAACATTCAGGTACGTCATATTTGTTAAGTACTGAACCATCCTTTTAAATTCCAACACAAGCTATTAACCAACTGTATAACAGCACACATAAGTCCTTTACATTTCAAATCACTACTGTTTTCATATCTTTGTGCAGGCTTTTAGTTCTATGATCCCATGCAACCACAACATAGCCAAGCATTTCTCTGGAAAAACACTAAGTCAAATAACACACAGTCAGCATTTTCTTGGTCTGTTCTGACACAATACTTCTACCACATTATCAAAACACACATAATTTCTATGACATTTCCAAACAAAAAAAATAGTAGGTAACAATTTTATGATACATCTTGCAGGGTTTTTTTTTTGTAACTAAACACAACAATTATGATTCAAACTACCTCCTGAAGTTGTGAGCCACCATCCTCCAAAATCTAAAAAGCCCAGAGAATATAAAGGTATCAGGCACAGAAAGGAGAAAAAGTTTCTGCAACCCAGGTCTCCACTCTGCTGCAGAACTGCGGCATACGTCAGAGAGGCAACCACACAGCCACCATCTTGGAACTGCCCGCTGCAAATACATAATTTTCGATGAAATCTATGAGGCATTACCAAGGAAAATGATCTCACATCCTCCTCCAAAACAAAACAAAGTCATATGACTCAATACCTTTTACTTAAGGAAACATGCAGTCAGTCATACAACTACCCTGATGAAAGTTGCACTTTTCTCAGTTGAAATTACTAAATTTTTAAGATGTAAACCTGAAGCACAGTTTACATTGCAGGAAGATTTCCATCCTAGACAATATACTTCTGTGTTTCCACAATTCATATACGAGATGACTGAGCAGCAGTCCATACAACAGGTCGTGACATTCAGTATGTTTAAATAAATTCATGTCAGAGTTGCAACAGTAAGACGCTAGCTACTATTTCTGACGATTTCTCGAGAGGAAAACATACTCTAAGTCTTAAGTGAATGAGTGCTCTGAGAAACTGACAGTATGAAATGAAGATTGTAACTTTTAGGTATCTGATTCATATCTGCAAACTGGATGAAATTAATAAGTGAGACTTTTCAGTTAAATTATACTAAATAAATGTGAAACATCAGTTTTGTCCTGTTGGACAATGCAAGGGGCAGATGTAAAAGCATGGCAAGCTTTCTCTGAAAACAAGCCCCCTACAAAATCTTGATCCACAAATGTTTAGGAGCACTTGAGAAAACTGTAAGCCATGTATGGGTACTGTCTCACCCACAGAAAAAGAAGTTCTGTCTCAAGTATCTTTATCCAAAGTAAATTTACATCTTAACTCAGTACTCTACAGTGCATTATTTGCTGAGTTGTCATCATGAAATACTGAAACATAATTGTAATGCATTTTCTCATCTTTAAGGTGGAGATGTATGTATTATGTCCATTCTCCCCTCATAAAAATAAATTGAATTTATGGAGTGAAATCCCTTTAATTCAAAGGTTTAGTCCCTATTTCCTAACATGAACTACTTTATCTTTTTTAACCTTCCATGACTATATAATATCCTCCAACGATACAATAAATATTCTCACATTTGCTTATTTTTATAACTTTGACCACCCCAGGTTCACAGCATTCAGACAGGCTGTCTTAGAGGTGAACACTTATTCCTTACCACTTGTTTTTAGTACAATCAGTTATGGATTTTAAACACTTCAGATGTTGCCCCAAAATTATCCCCTTACTGTTTAAATATATTTATCACTGTTAGACTATTATTGCAAATATATGCAGTATTTGAAACTTGTATTTCCAAGACCTATCACTATCTGTTATTCATTGGGAGGCTTTGAGCAAGTCTTTGTTTTAGTGCCATCTACTGGCACTCTAGCAGAATACATATTAAAATGCTCTCCTAATTAATTTATCACTTTGGATTTTGGCAAAGTATCAGCAATTCAGAAAAAAAACCATATCAGATGCTAAGCTAAGAAAGGATTGGTATATTAATCAGTTTACTTTAGAGGACTGAAAACTAATATAGAAAAAGTAAATCCACTCTAGTATTTTCTTGAAAATGTATTTAGAATTTCCAATTTAACCCAAGGCAGCTTTCTAGAGAAATTTTCTAGTCAGATCAAACAGAATTTTCTCTTTAAAAGAAGTGTTTTTGTTTGTTTGAAATTTAGTTCAGAAACATCAGACAACACCCCCAGCAGAAATTTCAACAATTTACTTTTTCTTACAAATTATTCTAATGTCCAACAGAGATTTTAAAAAAGTCTATTATGGCAGTGGGGAAGAGTGGTGGGATTCCCAAGGAAATGCAAGACTTGTAGAACACACATGACAGCAACATGGAAGCAGAACACACTGATGAAGAGTGGCCCTTTTTTAACAGCCCATCAGAAACAGAAAAGGGCATAATCAATACAGGCATACATAACTCCTATTAGAACAAAAGCGCCTTTACCTGAAGAAAGCAGAACATGGTAGGTTTTTAGTTACTTATGCTAAGATACTATCTCTAAGGCAATTGACTTACGGCCAACTTTGCAATCCATTATGAATTTTTCTTCTACAACTTGATCTCTTTATATGTATCATAATTTATTGTACTTTCCCCATCCATAAATAATATTCCTACTTCAAACCACCTGAAAGACTTCTAAGATAACTAAGAAATTAAACCATATCTCCGTTTTATATATGAAACAACAAAGCTTACACAAAGGAGGTTCTCCATGTTCTCCATGCTTACCCTGCTGGTTACAGAATAAAAATTGCATTTTCTTAATGCCAGGTTGAAGTTGCAATAAGCACTCATTTAAAACAGTATATAGTCAAGAAGAAAAATAATTCTTTTTGAAGGAAGACTTAAAAAAAACCAAACAAACAACACAATACAACCACCATCACTAAACCAAAAAACCCTAATGCAGTATTTTACCTGGATGCTAAAGGGACATAATTCCACCCTTATTTCAAAGGCGGCCCAAGGAAATAGTTACACGTTCCTTCTAACTTCCTGGCTTCCTATTTTAAGCATCTGAACAATATTTTGCTGGTTCTGAACCTGTGATGTCCCTTTCTTTCTTAAGCCTTTATCTTTGGCTCAAAAACAGAACACCCACATCCATGTATTTCTGTAGGCTTCATTCTCGTCAAGAGCTGTCCACCACCCTCAACAGTGCTTAGTATTAGCCGTACCAAACCATCCTCAGCAAATAACTGCACTTCCAGCTAGTTTTCAAACTTTTTAGTAGCACCTAGATCTCTGTGCCTCTGAACAAATGCGTAACTTATTGCAGTTTTGTCAGCATGAAAGGTTAAAATATCATCCATTAGCCCTCTCCAAGTTAACGCATTAATATTGCCTGCTGATCTTCCTTTAACAGCACTTCATAAAGTATTTGTCTGTGAGACCATCATGAGAATGGGGAAGATGCTGTAGGTCCCTGTTGTTCCCCTGTTTTAAAGTCTTGGAGTGACACACAGAAACTGCAGTAAAATTGTTCTTCTCACAAGAGGCACAGAAAGGAATACCAACAGCACCTCCTCAACTTTTACTCTTCCTTACATATCTTTAATGAGAACAGTTTCAATTCCCTCAGTGAGAGAAAATACCACTTTGATTTCTTCATTATCTTCCCTTGGATACTCTTAAAAGATATTGGGGAAAGCAGCCAAGGGGCTTTCTTACGAAGACAGAATATCAGCATCCCATGTTACCACAAGACTTACCTAGCTGAGCTGAAACACTATCTCATTAAAAGAAAATCTGAGAAAGCTGACAGTACTGATTACTGAACTCATTCGAGTCATTCTGTGTTAACCCATGCAGGTTTTCACTACAATACAACAAAGAAAACTCCCATTTTTATGTATGTTCTTGCTGTAGGAACAAAATGTACATTTTTGGGTAAAGGAGGAAAGAGAAGGATGGAATAAGTAAAACGTACTTTTTATTAACATCTACTATGAAAATAAATCATGGACAAACACAGCTTGTGCTTGGCTTAACAAAACTTATAAATGTCACCATACATACTTCTGCTTTTGTCAAAAGTGTCACTTGCGTATAGCAAAAACATGGCCAGAACTTTACTCCGCATGCAGTTGTGCTGAGTTTATAAATTAATACCTCACTTTTTTTTTTCTTTTCCCAATCAAGATTTGATTTGCTATGAAGATCCCCCAGAAATTTTAAATGTTTTTAATGACCAGGTGGGAAAATGAATTTCTACCATTGTTCTGTATTAAAATTGTAAGTTGGTGGGCATTTTGTTTTTAATTTGTGCATTTTTTCCCCATGATTTCTGAAGCACGGTGATGAAAGAAGTTTGAAAGATTTTAAATGAGTTCCTGAATGTTCTCTATTATCTGGCAGTTTGGGAAGTGGGAGAGATCATAACTACTGTCTCCACTAAGGGAAAGGCAAGCAAATGCAGAAATTCTACTCTGCACCACAAAGCTCGTGCTCTCTTTCAGGTCAGAAAGTGACAGCAGAGGACTCTTGGAAATAAGAGTGTAGAAAAAAAAAAAAAAAAGGAGAAAAGGAGGAACCAGGCAAATCAGAATGGAAGAGAATTTAAGGAGCAAAGGACACTGTTTTCCACAGGATGCATTATGTAAATGAGGAATGCTCTGTGGTTGATAGTGCTGTTCACTAGGACAGCACTGTGGCTGACAGCAAGATAAACATATTCCAAGACAGAAAAATGAATTTGACAAATGTGTTTGACATTTAATAGCTCCTAGAATAAACATATTACTACTGAGAAAAAAGCAGATGCAGCACACGCCCAAGGCATTACCTCTTGAAAATTAGAAGCTCTATTATTTAGTGTTTATTGCATAGTTTATATAATTATAAAACATGTTCTATGATTATGAAAATACTCTCACAAAACCTTTCTTTGGTCTTACAATTCTGTATCATTTACTACTTTTCCAATGATAAGTATATAGTACATTATAAAAAATAATAATGATGCTAGCAGTAAAAATTTTTAAAAAATAATAAAAAATTCAAAATCCTAAACACATTACACTGGTGTAAAATATAATCAAGACTTAATTAATATATCTGGTGGTATGCCCATTACAGTAGCACAACATGATTTAGTAATGCAATTATCTGCACTACCACTCTGCAATTGATCAGAAACTCGTACTACGAGTTTCTAATTGATTTCTCTTATTTTTCTGCTTTGCAGATAAACTAGTTGCAGCATTCAAGATCTACATGAAATGAGATTTTTACTTAAAGCCAGTGTTTTGGTACTTACTGAGAATATGGATCTATCTATCAAAGAATAGAACGTGCTCCACAAGAAAGAAAATCTATGCTTAAATTTTGCAGTACATAGTTTTAGAAAAATATTAAGAAAAATAGTTTGAAGAAAAATACATAACAAAATGCCATATTACTATACTGTGGAGTAGCCTAAGCATGAATCAAAACACATTCCAATCTAATACATATGGAACATATGCCTTTTTTTTTTTAATTAACAGTTAACTTCTATTGTTCTCCAACACAAAAATTTATACTTTATCAATGCCAAAAAATATTTTTCTACAAAGAGATCAGCAGAGATTACATATTTACAAAATAAATGCTTTCTTCTAATATTCTCCACCTCAGTAAGGAATGAAACTACCACTGAAAAGTTCATTTTTCATTTGCACCAATTTGTTGTATTCCTGAAGATACTGAAAATCTACCAACCAGTCTCCTCACAATAAAACTGCATGTATGCTGCAGAGAAAAATGAGACAAAAGTGTCCTGAAAAATAATACAGAAGGGTAATTTATTATACAGTACTAGCTACTACTGCATACCCTCACTACAAAGGAATGTTACCCTATCTCATCCGCACATTGAGATTAATCCATGCTACATGATAAATTTCATCTACTCTAACATATATATCTGAACATATCTGAAAACATGGAGATAAATACTGTTGTAATGCATTTCTTCTTAACTAATATTTAAATATAGATACGGAGCTTTTATCATAAAACATATTCCATGAAAAGTAAGTTGATTTTTAATACTCATCCAGTTAAAGAAAAAATAAAAGGTGGTGCATGGAACATTACTGAAAAATACTGCTGAACAATTACATTAGAGTTGCACTTCAAGAGGAACTGGTAATAACAAATAACTAGCATGCCAAGATGCACCAGACTGCGTTCTAGCAAGTGCAATGAGATGAAATTCTGTAGAGAACTTCTAAAATCTGATTTATTAGGTTGAAACATTTGTCACTAGCTAAATAAAATATAGAACTTGTACCACAGGAAAAGATGTGAGAGATGCTGCTTTTGTTTGTCACATTCATATAATACTGAAATTTAAACACATCCAAAGAAATCAACACTGTTTTTATGAATAGTCAATTAAATATTAGATCTTATATATATAAATATTATATATATTAGATAATTATTAGATCTTATATATATAAATATTAGAATATCCAACATATTCCTCTCTGTCTTTCCATGGTTTCTGCAACAATAAAATCTACAGTAAGAATTCATAAGATGGGGTTTTAAGAGATGTATTAAACTAATTCATTCTAATCCGTCTGTCTTCAGATTAAATGCCGTTACAACTACTATGATTTTAAATACTACAAAGTAATAAAAATAAAGATATGAGAATATTTATTTACCAAATAAACACAATGTACTAGGCTCTTGCAACTCAATGCTTGCAGGCAAGTGTTCACACACAATTCTTGTATTATGTCTGTATCTACAGGCCTAAGCACTCCCCTCCCTGTAAAGCTAACCACCAATTACACGATCTTAGAAACACATTGTACAATGCCTTATATGTACATGGAAACTCAATTCCTCAATCACATTTTCACCGCAAGTCTTCAGTAGCTCCAGATAAAAGTGTTGAGCAGAATTTTTTCCCTTCATACAACCCTAACACCTGCCAAACAATACAAACCTCCAAAAACAGTACATAGACAGGAAAAAAAGAACATTAAATTAAACACAGGACAAAGGGGAAAATATACTGAGAAGTTATTGCAAAGATAGAAAGTTAAAGTAAGCTTATGCACTATAAGAATTAAAATGTAAAAAGAGGAAAGATATTAGATGCTATTGATAAAAGACATAAGCAAAACACTAAGCGCAACACATAAAATTCAGCAATATAAAATTAAATCAAAATTTCTGGTTTTATGAAAATATCTCAAGAGAAAACACAAACACTTCTGAGCTAGAAAATATAAGCAAACTACTCAAACATTCAAAGCATTACAACAATACACAAAAATTCAAACTGGGCATGTAATAACAGGAAAATTAACATTAACAGTACTTTACAATTATGCAAGCCTCCAGATCAGCCTGCTACTGTTGATATGAATGTCTAACAATGCAATCAAATTTCTGTTCAGATGTCTTGGATTCATCTTTGTAGGATGGTTATATCCTTTTTTTAGAGGGCTGTGGAGCACCCACCATTTCGACCTTCTCTCAGAATAATAATATTCCATACTTTGCTTTCTGTGATTATTTTTCCTAATGTATCATCAGTTTCCTCAAAATATTAATGTATGAATGTTGCTTAAAGACGACAACACTAAAAAAAAAAATAGATACTCATACAAAAGCATCACAGTATGCTTGTACTTGTTTTCCATATGGCAAGCCATATCACTTTTGCTCTATTCATGTTTTATCAACGTTGCAACAATTCCTCGGAGAGTGAAAATCAGCTGTATGAATGTGAGCATTATCAAGTTATGTAACAAAATCAGAAATAATTTAAGTTTATAGACATAAATTGATTCCTCAGTATGGAGTAATAGAGCCTTTCTTTTCCCCCTGTATGGAGAATGTAAAATACAACATTACTGTCTTTCTGGCAAAATGTAGCTCCTGATCCTAGTCAAAATGTTCATCTCTCTCCAAATTTGCTTTCAAAAGAGAACAGAAAGAGCCAGCATATACTTTGCTAAGCTAAAAATATCAAAGGCAAAATGAACAGCCTTTACCTGATAGCACGGGAACACTGGTATTTCTCTTGTGTCTGACTAATCAGAGAAAATATTTCTGCTAACACTTTTTAATTTAACATTTTCAAAAATAAGCATCAAGTGAGACTGAACAGGTGTAATCCAACACACCACTCAAAAATTATAATACATGAATGAAGAGTAGCCTGTAGTGAACACTGCTATTTCTAAACCTGTAAAAGAATGTTTTGCACTGTATTTTATTAATTCTTGAACTATGAAGTTCCAGATAAAAGATAACTTATTTTGATAAGGCATTCAAAAATGCCAAATGTAGACTTAAGAACTTTAGAAGGATCATATTATCAAAAGAAACCATTTGAATACTAGACTTATTTACTTGCAAATATAACCTCTATTCCACATTCTGTCCATAATTTTCCAGCACTAAATTTCCAATTTTTTAAAGGAAAAAAACATCCAGTAAAGAAACACCACCTTCAAAAGCATGCTTCCCTTTTGAAAAGTAAAAAAATGGAGGGTTTTGATCCAGAAAAGACTTCCATATTTCACTTTTTTCAGCAAAAATCAATAAAATATAACACGAAAACCATAGCACTTTCTTTTGAAAATAGGCATTCAGAGAGCAAGTTAGTAGCAAGGGCAAGCTGCAGGCAATCTAGAGAAACATCCAACTTCAAAAGGCCCCTGACCAGCTCTCACAAGCCATCCGCCAGTCTGAACAGCACGTAGTCAAGTTTTCAGAACAATTGTATACGTTCAAGAATTGACACTAAGGAGGGTTCCTGAATTTTTTCAAAAACACTTCAGATACTTGTTTTATTTAATAACAAAATAACAATCCCCCCACCTTTCTTTACAGCATTTACATCTAGTTGCAGATTTTCATTTAAGGAATTCATGTGTTTTGGATGTGTTTATTTTGGAAGAAGATAAAATTGATGCTACATGTAAAAGTCTGATGTAGTCTTCATCGTTCTTTTCCTAATATATACCAAATATGTGGATACAATATAACTTTTACTAACGCAACTAGAAAAGTCATCCTATACACAGATAGAAAAATTTCCAAAGAGAACAGTCCATTTTCTCATTTGCTATTTAGACAAGACTGATGTTTTCTCCATCTAACCGGAAAAGTGTCCATATACTTTGGACTGATGGCTGAAGCTGTAGATACTTCATAATTATTTTAACATGTTAGTTTGCCTCAATCACGCTGTAATCCACAGTTTTCTCTGATTAAAATAAAGCATTTGCATCCAAGATGGAGCAAAATTTCATAGTGAAAATAATGCAATCCTCCCAAAACAGTCAAACTTCTGCTGGACTAAACTACTGTCTTTGCTTAGTATCCCTTACTCATTATAATTGTGCTCTAACTATTTACAGAAACTAAAGCAGTGGCTTTAGCTCTTAATAGGGAGCAAACTGAAGTTTACCTGCTTTTGGCCTTTCAGTACTCACAACAGAAAGTGGAGCAAACATTGCAACTAAACAGCAAAACACAAAGAACTCAGAAGAGCAGTACAAAGACTGTTCAATAAAATCTGGACTGATCTACTATTTGAAGACAAATTTTTTCTATGTAAACTTTCTTCACTGAGAGAAGTATCCTTCTGTTTTAAGAATCATAGTTATCTTATATTTACAATTACCGTAATTCTACTTACAGACATCTACGTTAATGTAAAAACAAGTCAGTGCTTTTAATTAGAATGTATACAATTAGATTTAAATAAAGAAAAATTCAGGTATAACTTATTCTGGAGGAAGTTCTCGAACTGCTGCAGTTAGTAAATTTGTCTTCCTTAATATGATAATGGTCTTTCCCACGAGCATGAAAACAAGGCATCTAACCTTAAATTCTACAAAGAATTTCTACATTCGACAAATCTGCAAACTGTCTGTGCTCTCTATCAGAGGCACTGATACGTAACTGAACTCTTTAATTAGAAAGAGGGTTATTAATCCATGGGTTTTGCTCCCCGCTAGTTTTCTGAGAAAAGAAATAACAGATGTGTTTACAAAAACAATTTCTGTCCAAAGAACTCACATCATGAGAAATGTATAAACCACATTGCTGTACCATACTGCATATTAAATAGTTTAATTTTGTTTGAGGTAGAAGCAAGAAAGAAAAATGAAGACTGAAGAATATGAAAACTATAAAGCAGTTAAGTTATTGTGAAAGTACTTAAAATACTTATTATGTATTTTCGTAAGACAAAAGCAGAATTCATGGTTACCATCGTTACACATACTCTTTGTTGTGTTTCAATGCCACATGATCTGACTCAAAGTAATACACATCAGGCTCTTCCTCCTCATCCTCTGCAGTGTGGTTGTTGGCACTCTCTTTGGCAGATGGTACGTATCCAGCAACAAGCCTAGCCTCCGAAAGTGGCTTTCTTAGTCCGTCACTCCCATTATCTGTATTACAATTTCTCTCTTTTTCATTCTGTTTAATTTCTTCAGATTTTTTGGGAGATCCATTGATATTATTAATACCTACAGGTACATTCTTTTCAGTGAGACTAATATTATTTTCCTCAACCTGTCCATTTTCTCTACATGGAGAGTTATTTTTAGTAGGGCTACTTCTGGCAGGAGCAGCCCTTCGTGGTGAAGTTCTCAACGTGTATCTGTGTTCTTGAAGTTCTGAAATAGATGTCATTTGGGCTGAAACACAGTCCAGCACTGAAGAATGCGGTTCAGGTTCACCTGAGATTGATGTACTGTCACGATGAGTATTCGGGTTGTTATTGGTGTTTTCAGCACACTGTTCCTTAGAGGCACTGCTATCTCCTACTACGTCTACTTCCTCCTCAGAATCCCTCAGCAAAGATGACTGGATTTCAGAAAAGGACCCAGTAGCTGGCTCATCTGCCTGATTAGCATGCTCCTCAGGCAAACAGTCACTTATTATTTTGTGGTCCTCTAACTTTACCTGTTCTTGAGAGTTTGTGCAAGGCACATAATGGTCTACAACACGGTCCTCCTTGTTGCTATTAAGCAACAATGAAGAATGGGCAAATGAATTTCCATTTTCTGCTACTGTTTTGTCCTTGGATATACAGGAGCCAGCATTGTTTTGCTTAGCATTCCCATCAAACTGACAGTCGTCACAGTTTAGAGAATTTGAGTCTCTCTCACCAACTCCATTGACAGTCTGATAGCCTGTGATTTCTTCAACTATTGCAGAATTATTAAACCCCTCTGCACAGATATTCACCTTTTTAACTTCCCTTTTGTCACAATCATCCAATATAAGACATCGACAAGCTCTCTTAGTCCCAGGAGAGACTGCATCATTGTCCGACACTAAGCTTTTACGCTCCAAAGATTCCTTCTCTGTTTTAGTAGGCAAGTCTTCTTCTGAACTGTTGGGTGCCTCTGAACGTAGACAGCGTTTAATTCTTTTCAAAACTGGTGAAACAGGTTCTCCTTGTCTTTTCTCACAATTTTCCACAGTTTGTTTATCAACATTGTCTTTTTCTGAAGTAGAGAGTCCTCTCTTTCTAGGGCTCACCCATGACTCCCGAGCACTCTGTTGTTTCAAATCAGTAGTTCTTCCACCATTACTTCCCTTCTGAGTTTGCACAGAATCTGGCCTCTTCTTTGGTGACCTTGATCGTACTTGAGGATGGGGCGAAACTTCCTCTGGATGAGCAATACTACGATTTCTTAATGTTCGACCACAAAAGTTTTCATCCAAGCCATTTAAACCCACTGTTGATCTTGTAACACGAGTAGATCGAGAAGCAGCCATACTATGGCAAGTCCCTAAAGTATGTTCATCGTGATCCACTCATCAGGAAACCTTAAAAAAAAGAAAACAAAACAATGAAAACATTTACTAGAAACATCCACAGACAAAGCAATTCTGAAGAATATATTATCACTTCTATCTAATGTCAATATGAACATGGCTATGCAATGTATTCATACCACTTCTATGTCAAGAAATTAAACCTGTAAAAATATAGTTACACTCATTAACGTTGGAATCAGAATCATAAAATCAATCATTGGTTGGCAAGGACTTTGAGAAGCAACGTAGTCTAACCTCCTGCTCAAATAAAATTCAATTGAGGTTACATAAGACTACATCCAGTTGGGTTATGAAAACCACTCAGTACAGATATTCCAAAGCTTCTCAGGGTAACTTGTTCCAGTGTTTAATTGTCCTTACAAAGAAAATATTTTTTCCTCACATATAGGTCAGGCCTCCTCTATTTCAATTTTTGATCACTGTCTCCAATTTTTGCACCATTTACATCAATAAAAAGCCTAGCTATACTGTCAGTAATTTCCTCTGGCATACTAGAATGCTATCTACCAAGCCCTCTCCATTTTTAAACTTTTCATGCAATTGGTTGGATGAATCATTACCTACATTGGATTTAAGTAAATTCAGACTCAGTGCTAAATTTAAAACAACCACTTTGAGAGTGTGTGTATTTAAGATTTCAGGGTGCAAAGTGGGAGTACTCAATTCGCCCAAACTCAAAATAAGATTTTTCATAAGCATCAGTTTAGTCTTATACCTCTTCATTTCATCTTTAAAAAGTCAACACGTCAAACAGCACTTCACCACAAATCTGTCATAATATACATGATCACGAGCAGATTCACATTTGTGCACAATGGTATAGCCTCCCTTCTCCATCTAGTCAAATTCCAGATTTCAGAAACCTGCTCAACTGTCACATGATGTGAAAACTTAAAGTACGGAACCATACCTTTCTCATGTTTTTTAGGAAGGCTTAAAATGACAAATGGAGGAAAATTGTTTCATGAAGTTATTTTCATCGTCAGCTACAAGAGGCATAAGAGTACAAATTCTCAAAATTCTACTACTTAGTGTCATGTTGTCCTACAGCAGAAAAGAGAGAATGGGACAAGAACGGTACGCCTCTTAAGCAATTAAATTTGACACTTAACTAACAGCGTTGTCTGCTTTGGTGTTCTTATTGTCTCTACAATGGTGATTCATACTTATTCTCTGCATGCATAAACCTGTCCTTATACACTCCCTTTTCACATACAAGCTCAACGCTTTCTAGAGTGCATTCTCATCTGGGGATGAACACAAACATGAAAAAGAAGGTCATTTAGATACTCCACCTATATTGCTCTAATTAAGACTAGTACACTCGAGGATTAGTAACTGAAGTTTGAAATGGATACCAATATAGTACACTAAACAAAATTCCCATGTACATTTTGGCAAGTACTTACTGCCAAACTTGTCAGAAATTAGAAATAATATACAAGACAAAAATAGTAACTGTTTTGCTGTTATTACTTTCTAAAGAAATAAAACAGAACAATCTGTTACTTACTACAAAAATCTTACCATTGCAAAACTAGAAGAAATATAAACCTCTGACGTTTCATATAGCAGTCTCACTGCGCCACCCCAAAAATATCACGCACAATTGCTGACATCCATGATGTTATCCAAATGCCTTTTTACTAGTTTACGCCATCACATCAGCAAGATTTTGAAAACTGTTGAGAAAAAGACAAAGGACAGCAATAAAATATGTAGATTACTTCATTAAAATTAAGAAAAAGATGTCACAGTATTTAATAGAGTAAGACCTTTTTTTTTTTTTTTAAAGAAGCGATTACCAGTTTTAAGAGTGTCCCACATACAGAACAGTATGTTATAAAATAATTAAGAAAGTGAAATGCTAATTCAAGTTTCAAATGTAAAATATCTTCCTTGGATTAAGTGATTCAGTATAGCTCACTGAAGATGTGCAAGAAAATGAATTCACAACAGAGCCCTGCATTAGCGCATTCAAACCTCAAAACGTACTTGGACACAGGCAAGCAAGTAGTAAAAAAATACAGTTTACTATAATGAATTCTGAAATATATTAGCAAATACAACTAGACATGCAGTGAAAAATAATTATTTCTGCTTTTCAACTTTTATCAGCTGAGTAGAAAATCAAAATCTACAAAGACTACAAGTCCCAGAATTACCCTTAATCAACACAATACGAGCGATTTCTCACAGTTCATACTAAACTTATTTTTCTCACAAGGAAAATACCACCATATGCTACCTTCTTAATAGCGGAAGTGAGCCAATCCTGACACTGGAAGACAGAAGTAAATCCACAGATCCAAACGATACATTGTGCTTCAAGTTCTCTCTAGATTTGGGCACCAGTACCAACACCCAACAACTACTAATGGGGAAAAAAATTAGGAATCACATTTAAGAAAATCTAGTACTATGGAAATGCTATAACTCCCTATAGAACAGAGATTACTCAATTTTTTATTTGTATTCTATTGAGCTCATAAAAGTAAACTTATTTTCATACTGACAATGCAGAAACTTCACGGTGCAAACTGCAAGCTGACAAGTTGCTCCACATTTTTCTTTCTCCACCGTTATTATATATTTGGATTATAAATGTACAAAGCCTTGTGAAATGGTTTTGTTTACTTCGAGCCTAATTATGATTTCTATCGGTTAGATGAGAAAATTAATTCTCTGTTATGTTGACAGTTCAAAACATAAATTCATCTACGGAATTGCAGAAAAGGTTAATTGTATCTAGTCACAGCAAAATTCAATAATGAAAGATACTTCTACAGTGATGTTACGCAAAGTACCACCAATTCTTTTATATCAATAACTAAATCAAATGAGATTTCAATTATTCAGTTCAACTTCTGACTGACAAACAGTAGGGAACTGTCAAAATAAATGACGAATGGAGAACAAGAAGGTAAGGAAAAACATTTAAAAACACGAGAGGCAAATTACTGAAAGGAATGAGCAAAAAGGAACAGTTGCCACCTAACCATAACCATAGCAGGAACACATCCAGAACAGTAAGAGATAAACTCCATCAGGAGCTCCATTATACAGTGACTTCAGACTGCGTTTTTTGCCTCTTCTTTGTCAAGTTTCTTCTGTTCTTGATATTCTGTTATGTTCTCAGTTACTTAAACAGATATAGCTGTCTTTCCTATAGATGCCCTTAAGTGACAGGAAAGACACCTAAGCACCAAAAGTGCAGACAGATTTTGACAGACTTCTGCAAAAACCAAATGTCATGCTCCAACAAAAATCCCATAGCTCACTAAGTTTGGTAAAATACAAAATACAGGAGAAGCACGAGACAACATACAACTGTTGAGTCAAACAGAAGAAGGGCTAATCTCAAAAATCTCTCTAATTACTTTACCAGTCCATAAATAAAGAACATTTGTGTAAGTTGTTTCAGGAATGGCTGAACAGCTATGTCAGGCTTTCCACAGATTTGTATACTTTTTATCCCCACCAATTTACTTTGCTCTAAAACAATCCTATTTTACTCACTACAGGAAGGAAACCATCTCTGCTGTGCCTCATTGCCTTGGGGAGGGCAAGAGGATTTTTCAAACAGCAAAAAGAACATAAATATCACATGAGGAGAAACTGAGGTGGGGAACAAAAAAGTGTTTACTCAGTTGGAATTTTTTACTTTTTTAAAATCTGCAGGGAGTGGCGGGAAGTTAAATTTTAAACAGGCAAGATACACTGAAATGACTGCACCTTAATTAAAAACTAGAAAACAAAATTAGCAAGAACTTATTAAGTGAGCTTTTTCATTTGGAGAAAAAAAATGTCTTGAAAATAAATTATTTATATTTCACAAACAGAATAACTTTTTTTCACCTTGAACAGCTACCTCTTCTGTGGAATCATAATCGTTTTCGGACACCACTCTCGGAAAAATGTGTCGAAAGGGAAACTTAATATGATTTTAGGTTCAAGCTTTTCTTCAGAGAGTGAAATCGACCTTTAAGAAAGGGAATACTGCAATGAAGACTCAAACTCTAAAGACAGAGAATCAGCTAAGAAGCAACATGGTCTGGTATGTGCAAAGCCCACTAAAACGAAGGAGTGAGAAACCACAGATGAACGCAGAATATCATGCAGATGGAGACAAGGCTTTAAAGTAAGAAAAAGACTGAATCTGTCCCTCACTGAGAAGGATGGGCAAGAAGTCAGACAACAAGAGCTGCTACTGAAACCTTAGAAAGAATGGTCATATGTTAATCGGTGTGGCCCTTGGACACAGTGAGACTCTAATTTGCTTACAGAAATTAATATATTTTATGTACAATAAACAATTTGGTAAGAACACAGAATGGCATTTCAGGATATGTTTTAATATTTGAGAACCTTTGAAGTGTTACATAGATTTACATGGACTCCACTGATACACATTCTAGTTAGATTATTATTTAAATTAACCAGAAGCCTATTTAGCAAAGGTGCAAGCTGTGTGTATGAAAACCTCCAGCAACAGAGGACACAAATTTACACATAGATGGATACAAGCAGTTGAGGAAAGCAGACCAAAGAAGCTCCTTCCTAAATATGTAGAATAAACCATTTCCTAACTGGGTTACACCAGTACTTGGCATCTGGGATCCTAGTACAATTGTTCAAAGGAATCCCAATAACTAAGAAACACATGCGTAGTTAGAGAAGTATTTTCAACATAGCCCTAAGCAAGAAAAGCAATATTAATGAAAAAAGGGCAATATAAGAACACATGGGCTACATCAGCAAACATGCCCAAAAAGGAGCAAAGCAACATAAGCTTCTACTACTATTGTGTGGTGGTGCTTTATATTTGGATACATGAACATTACAAACAATATCTTAAAAAGCAGAAAACTAAACAACTCATGCCTGGTTGGTAGAGCAAAAAAAAAGTTGCAACAGTTGCACAACCATAATACTGCATGGTGATAAAGATCAAAACATTTTCAAGTGCTTGGATATTACAACTGCAGATACCTGCTAGCAGTGGGGCTCTCATGTCCCACACTGCAGTAAGTTCCAAAATGACTTCAGAAACAAAATCCATTATTTGTTTAGGTACCATTTACAAGAAGAAATGTGATATTTCCATAATCACCCTCCCCTGTTTCAGTTTCTTTCTGCTCCAGATTTGTGGAATCTTGCCTGCCTCAGCCTAAAAGGAAGACTGCAGAATTTTCTATTTCAGTTCTAAGACTCTTTGATCACATTTCTTTCTGTCATCAGAACTTGGGAGTCCTTAATGTATATTCTTCTTCAAAGCATTGTATTTTATTATTAAAAAAACTGCCAGATTTTACATTATCTCTTCCAGTTTCTAACACTTCAGAAGAAGCATCTCTTTTGCACGTATGTCTTTAATCCCGAAATGCTGAAAATTTTCTGGGAAGGAAAACTAAATAAATCCATACCAATGAAAGTAACGTGGTACTATTTCAGAGTTTAAGACTGTGCATAACTTGCAAGTTTGGCACAATGTCCACTTGATTATTCTGTATCTCATGCCAATCTATTTCCCTAATTTTGAAATGCTGCTTCCACTGACCTAGTATTGCATTTTGGCAGAATAGGCCTACTTCTATTTACTTGTACCTTGTAACAGGACAGCAAGATAGAATAAAGAAAAAGGAAAAACTTAGAAGTGTAAAAAAACATATCAGCCTCATATCACTTCAAACTAGCAGGTGTGGGCCTTACCAAAAACACCCTAAACTGGGAAACAACTAGTGGATAGATGAATATGCTCATTTTCCTCCTCAAAATAGAAGGGTTCATCAGGACAGACAAACCTATTCTTAGAAAAGACTGAAAAAAGAAATCTTTACGAAGAATCTCACTGAAAAAAAATGTTTCTAGTTCTTCCTGAAAGCAAACTATACTGAGGAATAGTAAGCCAAATCTAGTATTTGAATTACAGAATGCGCAAAAACAAACAAGAGCTTAACCTCCTCTATCGTATAAGCAGCTTTTTTTGCACTGTTTTACATTGAACCTTTTTTCTTTAAAACCACAAAATAAAGAGAAAGGTCAAAACAGCAAGTTATATGCGAATGACTAGCAATGCCCATCCGTCCCCTTGTAAATCTTCCAGTCTGCAGTAGTTTATCTAAAGGCTGCTACCTGCATTAGGGAGGACAGATATGACAGAGGCATAACCCCTTTCCTAGGCAAATTCTAAGATAAGGTTGCCAATTTATATAAAATTATAAATTATGCAGGTGTAACTACACAGCAGAACTCGAGGAAAGAAAGCACTCTATCAGATTTCTTCTCCTTATAGACAAGCCCTAAACTGCTTTCAGTTTCTTGTATCTTGGCCAAATTAGATTTTGAGCTGAAATCATACGCTGAAGCATCTGCCTTGGACTGCTATTCCCATCCTGCTGCCTTTCCCCTCAATTTTCAGTCAAAATAATTAGTCATTTCTTGCACGAATACAGAAGAAAAAAAACAAACAAACAAACAGAAACCAACCCTCCTACTGGTTAAGAGACTGTTGACCTTTTGTTCAAGGAATTTGTCTACCTCCACGCTTGGCGGAAGTGGGATGAAAGCAAACTAAGGGGACTGTTAAACACAAATGGACAGGGAAGGAGAACAGTTAGATCAACAAAGCAAGTGCATACTGACTGCAAGGAGAGAGGGAGACTGCAAATCACCAAGAACATGTAGAAGACAGAAAGCTTACAACAGTGCGGGAGAGAAACCAGAACTGGGACTAACTGGAAGCAGACAGGGAGACCTCTCAGAACCTGGGAGCTCACCCACTCACAACTCCATACACGCCATCTCAGCATGTCACCCCGAGGATTTTCCACCCATCTTTGTGACAACTCTGCGAACACAAATATTCATAGAACTGTATTATGAAATGAATCTAACAATAGCTCTAAGATGAAAGTGTCAGCTTGTCTTTTATTTTTTCAGATGGGTCTAGATGGATAGAATGAAAAGATGTGAGCTCTGAGAGGTGCTACCAAAGCCACAGGAACAATAAACTAGATTCCACACTTTAATACACCTACTACTGCTTCATCTTAATTTACAGGAAAAATGCACAAGAAGTTCAACTACTATAAAGTCATTTAATACAAATTTGCAAATTAATAAAAAAAATTGCATTCAGCATGATTATAGAGAGTAGCCTTAGCTAAACATTCTTACTTCATTGATTGGTAAGTTCAGTTACTGTTGTCTAACACAATTAACTTCTCAAGAAAATTAAAAACAGACTATACCATTAACTTCCATGCACCACTTAAAAAAATTCATACACAAAACCACATTTTTTGCTTATCTCTGAATATCCTTCCCCCTCTATCTATCCCATATCACCTCAATGAAATTCTCACTGCTTGTGAAACCTTTCAGCTGCTAAATTTGCTGTTACCCAAAGAAAATCACCTGTGCAACTAATATCTCAGGTACAATAAATTAAACAGGTTTTTGGAAAGCAGCTCATTAAAAAAATCAGTAACAGTCATTTGGTTACAATAACCATTTATCAAAATATTATTCTAGTAGAATAGACTCCAATAGTACTTAATTTCTTAACCACAGTTACATACCAATAAAGCAAACAAGTAAAATGTGCTTCATTTTCTAATTAAGTTATTACTACAATATGCAAAAAAAAAATACTAAGCACAAAAAGATATTATTTCCCAAAAGGTATTGTCAGAAGTCAACAAGTAGTTAATAACTTTGCTAATAGTTTATTTATGAAAAGGAAGTTGAAGGAAAACAGCGCTGACTTCCTTAAAAGTCCCAAGGCAAACTGTAGCACCACTGCTCATATGCATAGAATACTACACTAGAAATAGCCACTCTGATTTACTTTCAAAATAACTTCAAGCATGCTACCTTACAAAGTACACTGTAATGCTTGTACTGCACAAAACTCTGTATTTTTATCCCTAATGATTTTCAGTCAAAGGCATGGATTTGAAATACATCACTAAATATATATATATATATTTTAAATACAGACTATTACAGCATCAGCTACATAAGCCTCAGAAAGCTACCGCAACAACAAAGATGAATGTACAACACAGAGCAGTAATACAAACTCACAACCAGGTGAGTTCTCCATGCGTTGTGATTACAAGTACCACTACAACAAATATTAAGGCAAGTACCAAACCAGAAAACTTGGAAAATGGGAGGATGAGGCATGCAACCTAAAGGGCCTCTAAGAAAGCTAGAGAGTGACTTTTTGCAGGCCCATGTAGTAAAAGGACTGGGGGTAATGGCTTTAAACTAAAACAAGGAAAATTTAGACTAGATATAAGAAGAAATTTTTCACTATGAGGGCGGTGAGGCACTGGCACACGCTGCCCAGAGCAGCTGTGGATGCCACAACATTGGAGGCATTCAAGGCCAGACTGGATGGGGCCCTGGGCAGCCTGAGCTGGTGGAGTGTCCCTGCCCATGGCAGGGGGTTGGAACTGGATGGTCTTTGAGGTCCCTTCCAACCCAAGCCATTCACTGATTCCATGATTCTACTCTATGATTAAGCAAATTGTTGAGTGCAACCAAATATACCAAGTCAAGTCTCTGGCCCACAGCAAGTGCAAAAATGTCTATTTTCTGCAGAAACAGTCTGAGACAGCGCATCTGTTCAAACACTTCACTGATATGTCTCTGTGCTAGAACCTTACCAGTGCTACAGTTCTCAAAATAGTGATTTGTGGCAAAAAATATTTTTGCTTTAGCCTTCAACATAGAACAGAATTTACTTTCACTGCCTCTTGTTGTTTGGTCTAATACAAATCACAACTGCTGGCTACACTTAACTAAACATGACAGCTTTGCCTTTGCAAATAGTCTTTCAAAGTAGTGTTCTTCACAAGCTGAATGAATCAGTTACACTGAAAATGAGCCTGGCTCACTTCAGTAGCCCCAAGAGTGCTGCAAAGCAAAAAGACATTTATTCTCGGTGCCTGAGCATCCTGACAGAACAACAGATACCAGCACTTATAAATAACATCCCTCAAATGCTTTCAAAATTCTGTTTTGCAACTGACACTTAGCTTATTAAGCCGACAGGTTTCATAGCCATCTAAAGTTTGACATTCTCATCCTTGCTCAGGTCTGAACATAAGCCTCTTCAATAAGACCACTGCACATATTTCAGTCTACGCGGATTCCTGAAATTTCCACTAAAAAGTATTTCTAGTTATTTTAAGTGCATTACTAACTGCATTTTTAAAGCTCTTACAGTGACCAATCACTTCTTGTTTCATTGTTGCTCCAGATCTGGTCACAGAAAAAACTTTCAATACGAACATTATTACATATCTTTTCTTCTCAATTCTGAATTGGTCTTGATTTTATACACACACACACACACACATATATAAAATAGGAGTGGTTCCAGTTCAACTAGTACATTACTTTGTGTAGCTGCTCCTGTCTACATCCAACTGCTTCCAGACAGCATGGCTAGTCAGAATTTCCTTGATTTACTAGCACAATAGTAGTCTATTTTCCTCTTTTACTCTAATATACATAACTTCAATAGAAGTATGATTGAATCATGTGTAATTTTGTTTAGCTTGACTGCAATTTTGCCTTCTCTTGCTCTGCTCAAAATCTTGGTAGACCTGTACATTCAACTGATGAACAACACAGTGTTTAATTTCCTGGATTTTCTGTGTTCTGCCTTGCCTCTGCACATAGTATTAATTGGAAATGCATAAAAAGTTAGTCTGGAATGCATTCACATTTAACATCTCAGCCTTCTTGTTCTGCTTCAATCTCAGTATGAAATCAGCTATCATGAAAGGCTCAGCTGAAAGAGTAAGTTTTTGTGAAATACAACCATTTATCAGCTTTTTTTTTCCCTTAACTTGCAAAACAGATACATTTTATAGATTAAAAATGCATTTCTAAGCCTTTTTAAGATTTTAAACTGTTCTTCTAAACCTACCGTTAAACTGCCAACACGTTTCTGAAATACAGTTTACTCTCTGAATGTTCTTCCCGCTGCTTTTTCTCAACTTTGTGATATAAGGAATACCCAGGTATTCTGCTTTAATTGTCACTGTTCTCCAGAGTTGTTTTGTTTTGCAATACCCAGTTTATTATTTCCTGTACCTTCGAAGAGGAATTTACTTTCAAAGTTATGCTCACTGCTCAAGCATAAAATGAAAAACTGCCTACAAAGTGCAAAATTCCTCCCAACTGTATTATTCCTTCCCACTTTATAAATACTTTAAATACTTTATCATGCACTTTCTAAATATACACCATGTTTCACATTTTGAGAAATTGCATTATATTTACAGAGCAAAAAAGACGCCTATTACTGTCTAGTCACGTGAACATATCCATTATATGTGCTCACACATATCCAATTCCCTTTTATGTTAATTGACTATTCACTTTGAAAACTTCACTTACTTTAGAAGCAGGTCTATTCTTTTAAATTTTAGTAATTTCAAACATCTTTCCTCACACTGAGATAGACTGAAGGTCTACCCAGTCAGTACCTTGTCTCCAACAACAGCCATAAACACATGCCTAGGGAAGAACAGGAGTACACAACACCTTTCCCACATCCAACTATTTTCAGTTGTCTGTCTTTCCTTGAGCTCCCATAATTTTTTAGCATTCAGGCTAACCCACCGATGTATTTGTAAAAGAGAAATCTAATGTTTCATTGTTAAAAATGGATACCAAGACCCATAATCTGGCAAAAAGAAAGAAGTAATGATGTTCAGTAGTTCAAGTTAATTTTAGGGACTGATGTCCTGGGCCAGCCAATGGAGATATCTCACCTGCCATCATGTTGGCCAGTTCCCAGTCTGTGCTGACCAAATCCTTTATTCTGCTGATATGCCCAGCTCTTGAGGGGGAGGAGAACAACACAATTAGGCAGAAATTCTTTATTGTGAGGGTCGAGAGACACTGGAACAGGTTGCCCAGCGAGGCTGTGGATGCTCCCTCCCTGGAAGCATTCAAGGCCAGGCTGGATGGGGCGTTGGGTAACCTGGTCTAGAGGGAGGTGCCCTTGCCTGTAGCAAGGGCCTGGAACCAGATGATCTTAAAGGTCTCTTCCAACCCAAACCTTTACATAATTCTATGAAAGATTAGATATCCAATACAGGCACTCTCATGACAACTTCCATTTTAACACACTGGGATGACACTTTACTGTTTTACTCAGTTTCACCTTCAGCTTCAATCTTTGACTTTGCCGGTATACACTTTTTCAGGAATAAAGAAGAAAAGATCCATAGTATTATCAAGGATGGAAAGCTGCTGCATACACAAAGCATACCTTTTCAGCTACGATGGCACAGATGTTTCAAATGAATACACTGAGTACTGGTAACTTCTTTATATGCTTTCCGTTTTATCTCCCCTAATAGAATGCAATACCTCAAGGTTTTAAATGACATCTTGGCTTTCCTCATTGTATTTTCCTTAAACTCATTTCTGACAGGTTTGACTTTCAGTCTTTGTCTCAAGATGACAAAACTCATGACTAGAGTAATATTTTATTGCTTTCTTATTCCTTGAATTTTTAATTCAATTATACAACGCAAACCATGATCACACTTCAGTAAGATAACTGTTCAAGAATTTAACCTTTTATATAGAAGCATGTCTGAATACATTGTTTACAATTCTTAATAAAATGCATCTGCAAGGAAGAAGAATGATGCTCGTCCTACTGTTCCTCGCAATTACCATGTAACAGCATGTAAAAGGCTTGAAGAAACATAAAAAGGCAATTCAAGTTCCAGATTCAGCAACTAGACAGTTTCTCAAAGCACAAGAACAAAGAAGAGTTACAGTCAACCTTCAGCGTATTTTACCAGACTCAGGCAACAGGAAGGAGCTGTCAGCAGCTGGGTACAAGGGTGTGAATTATATAGTTTCCACATCAATCCTAAGCAAATGCAAGCAGACTGTTAGAGTTCAGATACCTTCCTAAATGGCTAATCCACCACACCAACACAAAATCTGTGCTTACAGAAGTTCTTGCTCTCACACACGGCCTTTGCTCCTGCACTACACACCCTTGACTGTCTGATGCACTGCACTGTGACACTACACTGAAAACCCCATCTTAAGAAATTACAGAAATCTTAGACTAAACAGGAAAAATTATTTATGTTGGACTTAGATTAACTTACACAGATATGTTGGAAAGAAGAATTTTTCTGATAGTTCTCATTCAGTTACACAGACTGAATTAGTCAAAATGCTTGTTTCTAACAAGACTGAAAACAATGCAATCCGCAGCTTTCTGAATTTGCCACTGACACAACTTGGGAGCTTTGCAGTATGAGTATGAAAATAACCAATAGCAGTTACAAAGTTAGAAGTCACTTTCATTCACTTTGACGTACACATTCACATTTGCATTTACAAAGGAAAGATATCAAGCAGAAGACTCTACGTTGCTCTCTTTTAATAATAAACTGCTTACAGTTTATTATTTGCCAGTGATGTCCCAGAAAAGCCTTTCTGATCCTTTCTAAAGCATAGTGTTTTTCAAACTATTGGAAGAAATTGAAGAGAGCTATGTCTAAACCAAGTGCTATGCTTATTCCTTTCTTAGTACCCCTGAAGAGCTGACATCAAGTATTAAGTAAGGATTAACCTGACAAATGTAATTTACATGCCATCCATAAAACTGCTTAGCTTTATGATTTAAAATATTACCAAAACCCCGACTGCCAGTTCTTACAGAACATCTACAATTATTGTCTAAAAATATGAAAGTACTTCACTATGAATAACTGTATTACCTACAGCATAATGCTGCAACTGTGGAAGAGGAAACAGAAACGCAGGAACAATATAGCTCCTAAGAGCAGCTTTTGCTACACATTGAATATACAAAGTGCTCATAACTCAGTGACATGTTCTCTCTCCTATGGCAATAAGTAACTAATTACATTCCTTTCTTGATAACATGAGAAGAAAATACGTGAAAATCTCAGACCTTTAATAACTAGTTTCTCTGTATCTAGAAACACAAGGAGTACTGAAATACAATGATCATACAGGGCATGGCAGACCTGAGGATTTGCCTGCTGTATGTTCACAGAATTAATGGATATTTTATTTGGCTTACCGCCCTGTTGTTCTGCACAGAGAAGCTGTCCCAAACCTCTGATCACTCCTGCTGCACTTTTCTATGCTAAGCTTGGCAGATGGATCAGCACTGAATAAAACATTCGAAGAATGGGCTACATTATATGCCATGTTTTTTTTTTTTTTTTTACCATAGAGTAGTAATGTTTTATGTTACGAACCTTCCCTAATAATAGTCAACACTACTTACTTTTTTGACAGCTTGTGAAAACTGAATTATGTTTTTACAAAAGCATCTATCAGAACATTTTCCTGAGCAGTAACAGCTGACTTCAAGTCAGGGAGGTTTTTTTTGTTTGTTTGTTTTTGTTTTTTTTTTAATTATTATTCTTATGCTTTCCCTCACATTTCTGATAAATGAGATTCTGCTTCTATTTTATCCCCCCTTCACTCAGTTTTGTGACATCCTTCTATAACTCTGCCTCTAGACAGTGAAGAAATCAAGTCATCAGACTTATATCAGCTCTAGATTATTATCAGGTTCTTTTTGTCATCACTGAAATAATGTTATCAACATATCACTACTCCAGAAGTATTTGAACAATTCTAACCATATGCTAACATTTCAAACACCTGCATATTCTCTATAGCACAGAAAAGAAGAAAACAAACCTTTAACACAATCAGTGAAAACATTTAACACACTGTCCAAAGGAATACATGCGTTCTCTCAAACAAGCATGGGTTAAATCCTCCTTTTTACAATTATGTCTATGAGAACTACAGGAAGAGCACATAAAATTAGTTCAACTAGTCTTAGATTACACCTTAACATTAAAATATCAAATCACCATCGGCGATGAAATTAATGCTCTATCAACACAAACACTACCAAATTTTGCCCAGCATGTTTGTAAAATCTATGAGGAAAACACTAGAAACACTTTTATTCACTCTTAGCAGAGAGGAAGAGCAACTCTATAGCATCTATGTATTTAAACTCAAGAAGTAAAGCTGTAAATATATCTGTGAGTTAGCAGAAAAATTAAAAATACATTTGGCCAGTCCAGGAGACTACATTGAAGACAGCATTTTCATCAACACTGGATGTTATGATTCAGTGCAAACACACCATTTTTTAGCAGCTGAGCCCCTTTCAGAATATGTCCTAATTTAAATAGGTTTTCACTGTTGTGCCAAGCAGGTAACTTCCATGAGGATCTCATCATTTTGTATCTGAATTAATGCAACTCTCTTTTCTTTTTTCTCTACCCTGCTCCACTTGTTTCTACTTAGAAACTATTCCAAAGAGCATTTTCCTAGTTCATTGCTGTATCCTAGCCACCAATTCCCCAGTATCGTTCACAGCCCACAAAGCTACATCCACCTATCACCTCACTCCCTACCAAAAGGGCTGACGCACACTGTGGTGAGCCTTCAGTCATTCTCTAGTTAATTTTTCAACAAGACTTCCCAGGTGAGGTTTCATTTTACAGTTAAGTGATTTAATATACAGAGGCAATCCCACTCCCCATGACCCTGACACACCATCCTGATTTTTCCTATGCATTTGCCTTAGTATTCAATTTGATCTCACAATGAGTTGATTTAGAAAATACAAACCCTACAAAAGAGCCATTATTTTTCTGCTGGTTTTGCTCCCTGAACAGGCTTACATTAATGGTCAGACTAGTACAGGTGCTACCAGAAAGCAGGGGCCAGACCTACGTATGTTGGTGACAGATAACCACGGGATCAGGTTAGCTGTAACGTGAAGCCCTACTCACAGGCTGCCCCTTATCCTTAGCTCTTTATAAGCATAAGGAGCACAGTTAGTTCGTTTAACTTAGAAGTTTCCATGATGAGGATACAAATATTTGATAACTGATGCACAGAAAGCAACTCAACAACTTTATGGTTTCTGTATTGACCAGCTATAACCTACATTATACTGGAGTTATTAACTCCTTGGGGAAGTGTTCTTCACGTCTACTTCTGCCAAGCAGGGGTCACAGAACCAGCTTTACTTCACTTTATTCTCACTTTGCTTCACAGTTGATTTGAAACTGTTAGAATTCTTTTGAAAACTTAACTAAAATTCAGTTGACACATGTCTTCACTGCCAGAACCTGAGGTACACAAAGAAGGCAACAGAGAAAAAGAAGTAAGACTTTCTGCGTTCTTGTTTGTTACTGATTCAACCCCTTGGGCTCCTTTCAATATCTTCTCATTATGGAAAATACAGTCAGTGAGAGTCAAAAAGAAACAGCCATCAGACTTCATACAGAAGTCAACAGTAGAAGAGTAAGAAAAACAAATGTTGTTTCAAAGTGGTAGCACCAGCTAATCTGCTAGGGAAGCTGCAGGGATAGCCTGATTGAAGTAAAGGACCCATTCAAGGGAGGATATGTAGAAACCTTAAATTTCAGCTCATACTACTTCGGCAAATCAGGCCTACTGAGAGAACAGATAGGACAAGAAGAAACATCCACATGATTACTTGGTACACATCATATAAGAAAGCCACAGTGACACATGAATCAAGCCTGAAAAAGGTACCGGGAATATTACAGAGTAAGCCTTCCCAGAGCTCTGCTGTTTCTCATAGACAATCCCCTGACTCTTCTTATGAGAATTTCTCAGGCAAAACATTCCCTCTCTACATTCAGAATTTTGATAGTAGAAAAACAAATAACCTCTCATATCACACAGGAAGCTTGAATAAAATCACATCTGAGTTGTAACCAACCAGGGATATTTTCAGCTTATGAGTGATATAACTGTTGATGGGTTGACTGGTTTCTATTGGAGGGAGCAGGGGAATAATCATGGGAAGAACAAAAAAAAAAAGTCTAGATCTTAACAGCAGGAAATCAATTCCTTTACACACCTGGAGAATTTTGAAGGTCCTGACAGCAAAATGGGCTTCTCCACAAAGCAATCCATTTACGAGAATAAAATACAGAGGATTCTTGAGGATTTGCAAGATTCACTTTGTTTCAAAACTAAGACCAATCACACTGCAGGTCAATAACGTCACCATTGTAAGAAAAGGCATCAAAAATGTCTTGAAATGAAACCTGAAGTAGGAAAAAAAAATCTGAAAAGGCTTCACTTTGGGGTGGAGAAAAGCCTTATATGAATTCAGACATGATACAAAAAGTCAGTGTTTCTTATTGTCCTTTCCAGCACCGGCTGTGAGATGGCAGCAACTATGTGAGGAACCATTTCTATCTGAAGTATCTTAGGAATCCTCTTAACAAAGGATCAGCGGATTCCCAATTACATGATCCAGAGAAATTTACAGCTGATCTCAGTGAAGAGAAATGAGATAACTACACTCTGTTCTGTTAGAAACTCATTTTCTCCCAGATGGATTTAAAACTACGCAAGCATATAGGAGAAGTAATTACATTACTGCAGCCTCTACCCTGATACTTTGAATAATAATTTTTCAGCCTTTTGGCATTTTTTGCAATGCATGGGATATAGCAGAATTTCCAGAAACCTGATATAACGAAGACCACGAATTTGCTAAACTCATTTAAAAATATATATATATATATGAGCTGCAGCAGCTTTCTACTTTGCCTACTTTTTTTAAAAGGACAAAACATTTAAAAAACACAGAGGAGTTGCAGACTGAAAAGAATGGAGAAGTTCTGATGAGCTTCCTTTCTCCCAGAGCCTTGCTTTTGAGGAAACATTCAGAGAACAGCGCTGGCAGCTCAGCAAAACACAGACACCTTGTCAGATCTCTTCAAGGGACAATTTAGATAGAGTAGTTACTATCAAAGGCAATCTAATCATGTATAAATAACAAGTAAGACTTGCTGCTCATTACACTCTGACTTACAGAGACACATACACAGAGAAAGTGCAAGTAAATAACAAGAAAGCAGTAGGCGGAAGAGAAAACATGCACCAATACATTCTAACTTTAGAACAATTTGCAAAATACGATTTTAAAAGTTGCCAAAGAAATCTTATACACTTGGAAATGGGAAAAAAAAAAAAAACAAGCAGAAATAACAACAATCTGTCCGATGTTAATGGTTCCCACTACAAAACCTTCAGTCAGTCACAGCCTGCATGGTCCCCCAGACCACTCTACAAGAAGTACTTCTCCAAATGCCCAGCAAGAACAGCTTTTTTTCCCTGGACAGTTCAGCTGTCAGGCAGTTCTGACAATTCCTTCTCAGTAACAGCTCGCTCATCAGGCAGAGCTTAAGGAATAGGTGCATTTGTCTCTGCCCAAGCCTTAAGCCTCTGTGCCCTTACTCTGACACACTGTGACCCCTTTACAATACTCTACAAGAAAGCCTCTGCTCTGTAGTGATACATATAAGAAAAAATCCCTGGAAGACTTAAAAATTTTAAGGAAAGCAACAAATTCATGTTTTACATCATTCTAATATGGTGAACAGTGCTTTCTTTCTTCCTTTATCCATTTTTAGAAAAGCAGTAACAGCTTTGAGGACATATTTATTTAACTAAATTATAAAAAAACCCTTAGAATTAACTTTCATCTTGTCCAAATAACACAGTAGCACCTAAAAGCAGCGCCACATCCATGACCAACACCTTGTTCCTCAGAATTTCCCATCAACCAGAACAAGCAGAATGATGATATCCTGTAGAGCTGAAGTGTATATAAAGTTTAATTCATGCCACTGGCCAGATGGAAAAATGCAATAGATGCCTAATTACAGTTAGGAAGAAATAGACCCAAAGCATTATTTCATCTCAGTCCTTGACTCTCTTTAAATGCCAACAATGTCAAAGAATTCATTGAACCCTTTTTCTAATTGCAAAGCATAGACCTATACAACACAGAGCCTGGCCTTCATTATTCACTAAGCTCAAGACAACTTTGTCAAATTTTAAAAATTAGAAAAGCTTGAACAAGGTCACAGAAAAAGTACTCAGGTGGTTTTGAACAGAAAAAATTCAGAATAAATTATTAAAATGGATTTGGTTCAAAACATAGTTCATAGAATCATAGAATTAGCTAGGTTGGAAAAGACCTACAAGATCACCCAGTCCAACCATGCACCTACCACCAACATAACCCCACTAAACCAGGTCTCTCAATGCTATATCTAAACGTTTCTTGAACACCTCCAGGGACGGCGACTCAACCACCTCCCTGGGCAGCCTGTTCCAGCGTCTGACCACTCTTTCAGAAAAGTAGTATTTCCTAATGTCCAGCCTAAATCTCCCCTGGCGCAACTTGAAGCCATTCCCCCTCGTCCTGTCACTAGTTACAAGAGAGAAGAGGCTGACCCCCAGCTCACTACAACCTCCCTTCAGGTAGTTGTAGAGAGCGATGAGGTCTCCCCTGAGCCTCCTCTTCTCCAGACTGAACAATCCCAGCTCCCTCAGCCGCTCCTCATAAGGCCTGTCTAGTTCTGTCAAACTGTCTGGTGCTTCTAATCCTAGAAGCTCTAGTAACTCTTCTGTTTCTAAGGTAGTTCCTTCATCTAATCAAAGGTTTTCAAATCACCTAAAAAATTCTCAAAGGAGAGATTTTGTTTAGAAACAGTATATGTAGTAGAAAGCACGCATTCTTATTCAGCCTCTTCAATATTATCACTATTACACAGCAACGGGGATGAAAGACTAAAATCCAGTCCTAATTTAAGGAACACAAACCAATTCTGAAGAACACCACTTACATAATAAACTCTTTAAGAACCTGAAGATCTTTGTCTGTGCTGATTATCACTCAATATACATCTCTCAGATAACAGCTGTTATCTCTGTTTCACAGCGAGAAGTTAAAGCTGCATGATCTGCTCTGTTTTAAAGCCTGCAATATATTTGATTCCCTGGCTTCCTAAGATTAATCTTTTTAATTTTGCTTTCTGTCAGTGATGTTTTCTGAAAGACTTTGACTCTAGCTCAGTTTATTTCTAATGGTTCATAAATAAAAAGCAAATACAGAAACAATAAACCACCACACAAAAGGAAGTCAAAGATAAAAAAGGATGCTTATTCAAGTAAATTTTAATATTACATTACAGAGCTCTTAAATAAATGCTTTATAAAACAACACATTAATGAACATATTTGATGCATCTTTTCAAACTAGATTTTACAGACTGTCACATCAGATTTTTCTCTACCATAAGGTCCGCATTTTTCATTTGGTTTGGGTTTTTCATTTGTTTGGTTTACTCATGGCCAGTAACATTATAAAAATCATAAAAATGTGGAGATCTTACGCTGACAAAGCACCCCACCTCCTACGCCAAGGACAGGCCAACTCACCCAAATTACCTCTAAAGGAAGCCTACTGAATCTCTTCTAGAGCATTTTCAGCAACAGATATCCCATTACCTCCCTCACACACTCAACCCTGTTTTTATCTATCCATAGAGCTGGAAAGCTTTTTCTAGCATCAAAACTTCTTTTGTGCTATTTAGGACCGTTATTTCTTATCCTACCTGGAGAGAACAGTTTATTACGTTCCTCTCTGCAGCGATCCTTTCCATGCTTAAAGCCTGTTATTACGCCTCCCTGTCTCTGCTACAGTCTAAACAATTTCAGTCTTTCTGGTCCTTCCTCAGAGGCCATTACTGCAACCTTCCCCTAAATACTCTTCCATTGGTCCAAATCTGTTTGAAGCACAGTAACAAAAAGCAGACAGTACATCATCTGAGGCCTTATGCTGAGTGCGCTGCAGAAGAAATTCATATCTTACAACAATCCAGTTCCTATATCCCAGTGTGATTCCTGGTGTGTTTTTTTTTTTAGGCTGGAATGACTCTTGTGTTCATTTTGTGATACAGCCACTTATTTGCAGAACTGTTATCCTGCCAGTTGTTTATCATTTTAAGTTTATTGTTGCTGCCCAAACATATCATTTTACATTTCTCCTTACTGAAAAGCATCCCATGTATTTCCTTCAGATCACCTGCCCGATTTGTTGAGATCATTTCACGCTGCGGTGCCTGTATTCCCCCCACCCTGAGCTCTGTCCTAGCAATTAGTAAATCTCCATTCTATCATCCAAGTCACAAACTGAAAGACTAAAAGGGATTAAACTCAGAAAATGCACCTGCTAAATCCCACTCACTGCACTCTTTCAATTTGAAACATCCTTAGAGCATTTAATTAACAAGTAGAAACCAGCATGGCAAATCTTCTCTGACAGTATCTATTTTTGGTGTTTCTGGATTCTTTATCTGTGGAGATAAAACTTCTAACTTCAGCACTACTGTGCTTTATCACTCTGCTGGAAGACCTTCATACACAAACACACAGGGGAGGCTCCAGCACTCTATTCCCCCTTTAAAGTATTAGTGGCAAAGTAACCTAGTTGCACAGCTCTTCCAGTTCTGAATTTGGGCCATATTCCTGTTTTTCTTGCCTATAACAGAGATACAACAATGGCACGTTCACCCCAAAAAATCTCTAGCTCTGACAAATTCAGATCAGATATATAAGTATATACATGAACCAATTAAAAAAAAAAGGCAAATACAAAAAGCAGGATATTACCATTTATTTATCAACATGCAAACTGTCAAGAACGCACATTTCCTTTTGGATTTTTCTATTTTCTAACTCAAATAAGTTTTTAAATCAAGCTCAAATCACTGCACTTTAAGGACGGAATGAGATACGTCTCAGGACAGAGCTGTGAAAGACAAAATCCCACTGCCCTGCTACCGGCCAGTATTCTCTGAAGGAGAAGCTTTTGCTCTGATCCTTCTTACAGCAGTTTGTCTGGCACATATACATCCAATTAATCAAAGCAAATATTTGTCTTTAAATACCGTTAACTGAACTAGTAAAAAGACCTTTAAAATCCTGGACAATTAAATTTTCTATCTTGCCAACATCCATATTCTATCTCTTATGATGAGGTTTGATACACAGAAATAGAAATGGAGAGCAGCTAATGGAACAGAGAAAACATTGTTACAAGGGGCGTCAGCTGTTTTCAGAAGCACCAAGACAGAAAGCTATCAGTGTAATGCAAAGCAAAAATATTCAAATAGAGTGTCAAGCAAAACTTTAACCAAGGGCTGATGAGCTGCTGAAACAAGCAACAAAAAAAGGAACTTGGTCATCAAAGAGAACGGTCCTGGTGTATTTCCAAAGGGCAGAGGATTGGAACAGCTGATCTTTTGGTGTTACCACATTTAACTGAATTCATTACAAGCATTAAAAGCTTAAAGTAACTTTCAAGAGCAGTTGTTATAATTTAAGCTTTTGATCTGAAGATATTAAAAAACTCCTGTGTGATAACTGTCTGTATAAGCAGAATTAAATATGAGCTTGTAACTAGTAACATAAGACTGAGACACAAACTATAGAAGTTATCAGCCTGTTATGCTACAAAACCAAAACCAAGTATTTTGCTTTGATTATGAAAATGCACCTTATCTTTTTAAAAGCTTTTTTGTTTAAAGAACAGTGCCCAATAAGAAAAAGAAAGTGCTATCTAATGCTTACCTCTGCGTTTCCTAACAGTATTTCAACAGTTACTCAAACTGAAAGATTTTCACAAAATTAAAACATATGCTTAGAAAAGTCTTCCTACACTGAAGGCAGTTTTTGAAGCACAAGCCACATTTACAATGTTCTTATAGCTAGAAAAATATTAGATTTAAGTGTAACGTCTATCAGAAGCAAGTTCTCATAATAAGCAGCTTGATTTCCAGCAAAGTACACTTAATTTGGAAACTAAGAACTTTCTCACTCCAGAAGTGAGAAAGTTTCCCCTTTCTGTAACTTCTCTCCCGCCTACAGAGGTGGAAGATTTTTCTCTTGTTCCAGGATTTTAAGGACAACTTCTACAAATATCTGCCTGGAATAATCCAAGTACATTTAAACCAACCTGAAAGGAAGGGAACAATAGGTATTCCAGCACTGCATTTCTAGAATTTATGTCAGTACAAAGTAAATCTATGGATATAAGCAAATGCTGAATACTTGAAAAGCAAGCTCTCTCTTGCAAATCTGGTTCTTTATGACTGAAGAGACCTGTAGCAAGTTCCTGCAAAATGCAAAGACTTCAATTCCGGGGAAAGCCCTAACAAAGCAACCACTGATAGATTAGCTGTAAAGACTTGAAAGAGAGCTTTTCAAATGTGAAAGACTCATTTAAAAAAAATGATAATAAACAACTGGAAATAGGACAGACTGCCAAGACTTCTATTCGAACTTGCTGAGAATGTTTTGAAACATGAAGACACTGTTTCTTATTTCACTTACACGACACAGTAGTAGAAGAGGAAAGTGAAAGTCTTACCACCTTGCAGCCACCAGGCAACTATCACTGACAAGATGCCAATCTACTTCTAGCACCTAGAATGATCTGTAAGAACCAGAATCCAACGTTTCCTCCAGTCTCCCAGAAATACTGGGAGAGGAAGGTCCCCATCCTGTATGTGGCAGACAGCAGAGGGGAATCCAACATCACACTACATTCGAAACACTAATAAATGTCAGAGCAGCTAGGTGCTGCTCAGCAATAGAACAGAAGTCCATAGGATATCCTCCTAAACCTTGTGAAACAGAGATCCAGTTATTTTTGCATACCAAACATGTAATACTGAGTTCAAAAATCCCATTTACTAGTTCTCATTTTCCAGAGACAAAACATACGATTGAACTTCATCACTAAATAGCTCAGTAACTAAGCTACCTAATACTGCCTCTCTCTTATTAATTACACATTTGTAGTATGCAATGCAAAGAAAAATCATTTCAGTTAACAGCAGTACAACTAAGAGCTGCAGGAAGTACCATTACTGGACTACATAACAAATAGACACATCAGAAATTCAATTTCAGGTCATAATTGATACTCCTTATTGACACAGATGGCCACACTATGTAACAACCCCTCACAAAAAGCCTTTACTGTAATTTTAGGACATACCACGTTTTCATGAAATAAGCAGAAAATCTGCACCCAAAGTTGTTCCTGTTCTGAATAACTTGCTAGAAGCCACGTGCTGAAAGAAACAGCTAACTAATCCCTTCTAAGGCAAGGGAGTTTCACAAGTGGCTTCAACTGAGTGAAAATTTCACCTGACAGCTCCTTCTTTTTAAACTGGGCCCTTCTAACACTAACATTTTACTACATACGCTTTTCTTTAGAAGAATTGAGTTTTTCTCCCCTAGAGCACTTTTCTTTAACCAATGTTTTTCCAGTCCTTGCAACAGCTAAGAGGGAGAAAAGTGTCATTACTAACTGTAGGGCAGAAATACACTGAAAAGGTGTGTCCCTAAGGGTTGTACAAGTTAGTATTTAATACAAAATATGGAGTATGCTTAAAGTTTTGGTCATTAGTTTAGTAGTAATGGCAATATCAATGGAAAACGTGCAAATACACCTACAACCACCAAGGAGCTAATACAATGCATCTAGACTGCAAACATACTTCTGAGTAACAGCTGGAAATCCAAACACTAAGAACGCATTCTTTTATGAAATTTTTGATACCATTATGCATCAGCCTAAGTGTAGATAAGTAACAAGAAGAGTTTAACTCCAAGACCACAGCCACTGTCAGCACTCTGGGATAATCAGAGCACACAAGATACCACAAGGATGACACAGAAGCATATGTTCTCCCCTTAAAATCAGGGCTGGGAGACAAAGGGGAGCTGAGACACTTAGGCACTATGGGAATTATTGCTCTGAGCGGAACGGGAAACTGAAAACTATTTTACAAGCTTGGGACATACAGAGATCAGATCTGCGATGTCTTTCGTGCTCAGCGATAGGAGCAGCGGGCGTCCAACTGCAAGAACCTGAGCGCAGCAGCAGGAACAGGTGTGCCCGGCCAGTGGACGGTGCCAGCACCACGCGGTGCCTGTGGGGTGGGAGGGCACGGGCCGAGCCCCCGAGCCACAAGAGGTCGAGGGACTAACGGCTGCTAACAGCCTCGGTCAGGAAGGGCCGAGGGGCGAACCGGAGCAGGAGGTTCCTCGCCCCCTCCTGGCTCGCCAGCAGCCCAGGCGCAGCGAGGCCGGGCCCCGTCCGCAGGTGCTGCCGCAGAAACAGCCCAGAGCCGGCCGGGGGCTCCGAAGCACGCGCTGTCGGAGGGGCCCACCGCCGGGCGGGGCGAGAGCCGCTCCGAGGAGCGAAGCGCGGCCCGGGCAGCGCGAGGTGAGCTGAGGTGAGGCGGGGCCGGGCCGGGGCGGGGGAAGGGAGGGAGGGCCGGGAGCGGAGCCAGTAGCGCTTCCCCGGGGCGCCCGACCCCGCCCCGCTTCCCGCGCGGCCCGGGGCACGCCGGCGGGGAGGAGGCTGTTCGCAGGGTCCCCGCCCCCCGGGCCCCCGTTACCATTACCCAGCACGCCCAGCGCCGCGCCGCCATCCTGCAGCCGACCCGCTCCCGCAGGAACCGCGCGACCTCGCGAGATTTCCTCTCCCCGCTCTCCCCTCCCTCCTCCTCTCCCATCCCCGCCCCGCGACCCGACCCGGCCCCGCGCGCGCGCGCACGCTCTCAGACCCAACATGGCGGCCGCGGCGCCGCGCACGTGTCCCCAGCCGCGCAGTGTCAGACCGGGCGCGCGCACGGACACCCATGCACACACGTAACGCCGGAGAAGGGGGGGTCATGGGGAGGGAGCGAGAGAGGGAGGGGGGAGGCGGAGCCGCCGCGCACGCGCAGGAGGCGCCGCTGCCGGCCAGCTGATTCGAACGGGGCGCGCGAGCCGCCACCTCCTCCCGCACGCGCTGGTCACGTGGGGGCTTCCCCCCGCTCCTTCCCTCCTCCTCCTCCTCCTCCTCCTCCTTCTTCTTCCCCCTCCCCTCGCGGGTTCCGAACTCGGCACCATCCGGGTCCCCCTTTCCCCGGGGCCGGGCCCGGGCCCGACCCCTCACCTGGCGCCCGTTCCTCGGCGCGGCCGGCCCCGCGCAGCCTGGCGCGCGACTCGCTCCCTCCGTGCTGCCCGCACCAGGCGGCGGCAGCGGCGGCGGCGGCGGCTCCGCACAGCGCCTGCTCCCCTCAGCTCAGCGGCGGCGGCTCCTTCCGCTTCCTTCCCCTCCCCCTCCAGCCACTGCGGCGGGGACCCGCTCCCTGCAGCTCCGCCTGCTGGCAGAGGGCGGGGGCGGCGGCACGGCCTGCCCGCTGCCCCGGGGCGGGGGGCTGCGCCGGGTGAAGCCGCGCGCCGGGCGGCCCCGCGAGGCAGTCGGGGAGGGCTGAGTCCCGCGCGCGGGGCAGGTGCCCGGCGGGGCGTCCTGAGGAGACGGGGACGCGGCGCTGCTCGCGCGTGCGGCTCAAGCGGCGGCTGCCGGGGCGCGGCGGGATCGCTGCGGGCAGGCGGGGATGGGAGCGGGCGGCGGGCTGCCGGCGGGCACCGCTTCCTACGGCTCCCGGTGGAGGCCGTGCTGCGGCTGGGATCCGTTCTCAGCCCAGGAAGCGGGGCGCTGCTCCGTGGCTCCGCATCCAGCGCTCTCTGGACGATGTCTAAAAATCGACCTTTTAAGTCTTATTCTGGCATCCTCCTCGTTCCCTGCGAATGAGCCTGCTTATGTGATGGGACATTATTTACCGATGCCTTCTCCCAAAGGGAGAGGAGCTACCGCTCCTCTAACCCCACTGTTTTGTGGTTTTTTTTTTAATTATTTTTTACCTATTTGGAGAGCTTCGGGTAACAAGAAATCAGAAGATTCAAGTTTTCTATATAAATGCTTATGAAAGGCAATAAAAACAATAAAAGCATTATAATAAGAACCCCTAGCAACTCTGCAAATTGCTGGAAAATCCTACACTAGAACAGTCTTCTGTAATAGAAGGTGACCGAGTGAGAAATTTTTTCAATTTCTTTTAAAGACAGTCACTGTGGTGGTCAGACTGATTGTGCTTCTGTAGAGAAAGGATCTTTTCGATTTAACAACATCGTAATTGTCTCAATTACTAGTCTGGCCATGCAGCCCTGGAGTCTGCACAGAAACCTCAGTCACTTCTCCACTTTCCCGAGTGGTTTTCACTTTTCCCTGTTTCTTGCTGACTTGGAAATCCTGTGAAGGGATTCAAAACAACAGAAATCCCACAAGAGGGAGAAAGAATTTTTTTTTGTTGATTCTCTGCCACTGTTCTCATGTAGCCTTCTGTCCATGTGCCTAAATCTTAAAGAGCAACAGAGCCTTTTGTGTTGTTATTGCAGAAGCACCTGTAAGCACTGACTGCGATCAGAGCAGAAGTATGTTTGCTTAGCTCAACAGCTGCAGCAGTTGAAGACATTATTGCATTGCAGCCAAGTGCTAGTGCTTTCACAGTAGAACTGAGTGTTCTCACAGCAAAATCTATTGTATTTTGTTCAAGTTCCCATGGCTGCCGCAGGCTGCAGTTGAGCAATACAGCAGAGCTGATCTGACACAAAGCAGCACCCTTTCCCCATGCTCTCCCCCTCTGTCCCCACGGGTGCCCATCTGAACACCCAAGAACACCTTCCAAGCCGCCAAGAAACTGTTCCCATTCCTGAGGTATTATTTTTCGGCTAAGAAATAACTGCCTTGGATGACGGACAATGGAGGCAGCACGCGAGAAGCGGGGGCAAAGGTGTTGCCAGCAGAGGGGAGGAGCAGGACTGTTCTCTCTTGGCAGAAGATACTTTTTGGCAACAAGTTTAAACCAGTCCAACCATATTGCCTAACCACACCCCAGACCAGGATTTGCTTTCAATTCACTGAGTGCTTAAATGCTATGCTCTGCTATCTTGCTTAAGAGGCAATAATGCCCAGTGATGGGATGATAACAGAGCAACCGTTGTTAATGGCACAGTGTTTTAGGTAATGGCTCCTGCTAATGAAGGGGATGCTCCTGGGCTGTGCTCCACCTCCATATGCCCCTGCTTTCGCTGGACTGAATCCAGCAATTGCATACCCACAGGGCAGTTTGGCTCAGCAAGCCTACCAGAGAAAAATAACTACATGCAAAGAGGAAAAAACAAGCCATGCATAGTAAGGAGATCAAGCATATTTACTGTGCTTATTCTTATTATACTTAGTATCTCCACCCAAGAAAATTTACATTTAAACCCTGAGAAACCTGCTTTGCTTGAAGCTGGTTGGATGGGGCTCTACTTTGACTCTGTTGTCCTCACAATTCAAACTTTTTCCATTTGCTCATGCTATCTGGCAGCTCCTCCCCTGCAGGATGCTGTAGTAGCTTCTAAATAATTCCTAAGCATAAAGGAATACGCTCCTGCCCAGCACTGTCCCATTTCTCTAACACATTTCCCCTTCCCCAGCTACTCATATTACCTACCCAAATCCTAAGTCTTGGCACAACCATTTTCTCTGTGCAGCAGCTTCTGCTGTACACCGATAATCGTTGTGGACAGCCTCAAGAAATTTATAATGCAATAACAACTCTTCTGGCCTTGCCACTGGTGGTAGTAAAAAAAAAACAAAAACAAAAACAACAAAAAAAACATTCTGATCAAGGGAAAACTCTGTTAATGACAGCTTTTCCTCATGTTATAGTGGGACAAGCTAAAGAAGAGGAGGTCAGCCCCACCTCTTAAAACACTATTAGCTAGAAAATGAGCTGTTTTATCCCCACAACTTCACTGGAGCCCCAGCTCTTGTTTGTGCATAGACAGGTGCTGAAGACCATAAGGTACAGCACTGACAGAGCTGTTCCTTGGCTCATGTTTTCTATGGTAGCATCCCTGTTTCAACCTATTTAAATCAATCAAATAGCATAGCTGCTATATACAACACTTACAAGGAAACCAGTCATTGAATGACTTGGCCTGTAGTTGCACAAGGATCCATAAAACCAATCAGTGATCTGTTTCTCAGAAATTGAATATTTTTTTTTAACCTGCATATCTCAGCTGACACACCTTTAGGAGAGAAACATTTTGTGATAATACCAGCTTTTTAATGAAAAGTATGACTCAGCTATTGTAAGCAAACACCTGTAACTTCAGATGCATTACAGACAGGGACATTTTATCTTATGATGTGGCAGTGTTCACACATTTACAGAGGAAAAAAGCTTTATCGCCTTGTTGAATCACTGAGAGCTAGGCTGAAGCTATTGATTTCAGACAAGCCACAAGTTTTAAACAGCAGTAATTATTACAGAATATATGCAATAAAATAAATGATGTTTTTCCTCCTTTTTTTTCTACCCCAACTCCAAGAGAATATTGTTTAAACTGATAAGATAAACTAAGTCAACAACTAGATAGTTTTGGTGAAATAATGTTAAAAGTGATTCGTCCTTCTTTGTGACACTTCTGAAGTCTAGAATTCTTACTTTGCTTCCTGCTACTAATTGTCGGCTCTGGATGGCTTAAGTATAGAGGGAAGCCAGAAAAGCCATCTGTTTGGAAGAATGAAAAAGCCTAGTTGTTTTACTCATTTCCTGGGCAAAATGAAGAGCTGAAAGGTTTTCAGTGAGAAAACTGCTTAGACTGCACTAAGCCAGATGTACATAGGGAATTCAAAAGGAATAAATGGAACAGGATTTTCTTAGTTTGCTGTAAAATGGTTGTATGGCAAATAAGAAGAATCTGCTTGTTTCTTCAATCAGATAATCTGAACATTTTCCTGTATATTTTCCAAATCTCAGGTCCGCTTTTCAAAATTAGCTTATATGATGAATATTCATTATAAACAAGCATCTGTAGTACTAAATGGAAAGAAGCTCCTTGGATTTAGTCCTTTTGAGAAATTGTAGGGTACCTTGTGTTACTAAAAGCCAGCTACTTTGAGTTTTGAATCTGAAAAGCAGCATTATTACATAACACGCATTAAATTACACCAGATTTCCTAAGAAAAATTCAAGCATTTAACTTCTGTTCCACAAATAAAAAAATATTACATCCTCCTAATGTATTCTGTAGCCAAGCATGTTTCTAACTATTTTATGCTGATATCCCACTACCAGTAGGACAAGCTGCTAGCTCAGCAGCTAGTTATATGAAACTACCCTGCTCTAGGGTTGAGAAAATACAGGATCATACAAATTCACAGAAGGCTCTACATATAAGATCATTCAGATATTACTGAGTGTTGTGCTATGCTGAAAGGATAGATTTTGAGTATTCTGTGTCTCCAAATTAGAGACTAATAGTACTACTTGTTGACTCCAATCTTCAGATGTCTTGACTTTGATATCTTGCTCAGAAGGTAACTCCAATCAGCATAACTCTATTGGTAGAACAGTAAGAATTCCCGTGCGACTACGTGAATCCCAGGCAAAGCAAAAAAAGACCAGAACTTCCACATGAAATGCAGTATTGTCGGTAAAAAGCGATTAAACTGAAAAAAAGAATAGCTTCCATACAACTGCATAGAGTAGTTTGCAAGTCACAATATAGCATCTAGACAGAGCAGTAAAGTTCTAATGCAAGATCTTAACACGGCAAGGGACATGTGGCAACAAGGAGTGTATCTATTCTCTCTTGAATTCAGATTTGGCAGATTTCATACCACAGAGATGTCACCCTACAGCAAGTCTTGTTAGATGCATACAAACATGTCTTTGCTGCATTCAGGCATTTCAACAGCTGACGACGACAAATCTACTCAAAATATGCAGTTACCAAAATTGATTCTGATCTTGTCTGATATGAATTAGTACAATGCTTTTTTGCTCCATTTAATCTTCTCTTGGTAGAGTTACTGAACAGTGTATAGAATCTCTAACTTTCCTAGCAAGCTCTCAGGCTGACAGGAAGACTGACACCCATTATAGCATTCCAGTGTCATTTATCTGTTTAAAAACATAAAACTTTATCTGATGCATCTACTCAAGATTGCTATTCCAGAGTAGAACCAGAAATAGTTACTGTAGTGCCTCCAGCCAATTAAGGAACAGGAAAAATAGACTGTGCATTTTAAATATAAACTGATACACAAGTCGCCATCCTTAAACTTAAGAGTAGTATAGATTCAACCTGCAGAAACAGTTTTCTGGACTAACAAAAAAAAGTGAATTCTCATCATAATCCTCTCTAGAACTCTCTCAATTTCCTAATATTCCAGTAACGGGAAAGGAGAAGACCAGCTTCTAAGTCAGTAAAACATCCCAACGACAAGGAATAGTTTTACAACTAACTTGCTTCATTAAGCAGACATACTACTTAGCTCTGAGCTCTCGAGTATATTGTAGAAGTGCCTTGTTTTGCTACTAATTCAATAGCTCTTTAGTTAATCTTTTCCCCTCCAATTATACTGTTCACTTACTTCACACAGTATCTGAAGCATCCTTCTGGATGCTGAAGGTTCCAATAAGCATTTAGCTAAACTGCATGCAATAAGTAAATAGACAACACCACCACCATCCTGAAAAATTTAGAGAAAACAAACTTTCAGCTGATAAGCTGCACTCTACTCCCCAGGCAGCTTTCTCCAGAAGAGAGAGTTAAAGTGACCAGACTGAACAGCAGGCTTTTAACAGCTCAAATCTAGAGTCCCAAGCCTCAAATAAGGCCTCCACTGCATTTTCCCTTCTTGAAATGACAGCCTCCCTGCTACCGAAACACACTGCTGTCTTTCCTCAACTGGAAACAAATGGACAAACAATTTAAGAAGTCTGGTTAAAGGCTTATGGAGAAAAATCATTTCCATGGCCCCTTTCTGAGATGCATTCTTCCTCTGCTGTTAATCAGATCTCTCTTCGCAGTGCAGGTTTTTCTCCTCTAAACACTGCAATGCTGCCTGCCTTCCACTACACACAAGCATTCCATCTGGAGTTCTCCCACACTGTCTTATTTTAAAAGGCTATTTCCATTTCTGTGGCATAAAATCCCCTGTAAAGTTCTCAAAGGGCTAAAAGCAAGGCAGTCATCTTTTTGGAACCATCTTAAACACAAACACATTTCATCTCTGCAAACGTGGGAATTTCCTTTTTTGTTAGCATGACAAATAGTTGTAGCGTGAGGATGCCTGTCACTGAGGTGACAGAAGCACTTCACAGCTCTGCTACTTTGAAGCATCTCGTTACTGGTTTATACACATCACAGTTCAGGACTGTGTATGACAGTGGATTCTCAGGGAGTAGAAAAAATTTCTGCAGAACTGCTAGACTATTAGAAATCTAGAAGTATTTCTTCTATCTAAACCCAAGTCACCATTACTGAAGTAGAGGCAGATATTCCTACTCATCTAAGAAAAACTGCTTTCTTCCTTGAATCTTCCTTCAGCATTCTTTTAAGCAAGAGAACTTACTTTTCAGAATTGAGTCTTGCAGCTCTTCTCTGAAATCATCTTTCCCCAGCTTGCATTTATTATCAAGTAACATCCAAAACTGGGAACAGTACAGATGAAATCTCACAATCAAGCACAACATCAAGTAGAGCAGAATAATTACCTCCTGTGCCTTGCATCTGATGCTTTTGTTACTATTACCCAGGTTTTTTTTGTTGTTTTTGTTTTTTGCTATAATTGGATTTTGACTCTTCATCTGATCTGCTGTAATACCCTGAATACTTGACACTGCTTCATGCCTTGGACAAGTTAATGTCCCCACCATTCCAGCCTTTCTTCCTCTGCGGATTTTACTAGGGCAGTCTGTTCTACTTATCCAGATTAAACATTTCGTTGGCTGGCCAACTGATACTTGTGATAAAGTTTAATAAGGTTTAAAATTAAGAAATATTTTTCTTATGTACTAGTAATATAATCATTGGCTTTGTATTGCTGTTCATCTGCCCCTCTCATCCACCCTATTGTGTTCTGGTTTTAGCTCTAGTTCTTCTCGGGTAGGCTAAGGAAAATGCTGGGATTTACAGCTGGGATTTCAGACAGAACCTCCTATACAACATATCAGCAACATACATGGTCAAATGCGTTAGGTTATAGGACACTGAGACTCTTATAGGTGGCTTTAAACCACAATGGCTTTAAGTACTTTATGAAGTACAACTTTCATTTTATATTAGATGTAAAATTAGCCGGAAGAATGTTACATCAGTATTTTTCACTCTGGAGTTACAACTGTCCACGTCATTGCCTAAATAGAAAGTGGCCAGGAAATACATAGGAATAATATCACAGTATTACTTCAGAAGTTTTCATATTGATGTAATAAATGAAAACCATTTAAGAGGGCTCCCAACCCTCCCCACTTTAAGGTTGTTTGGTTTTTTTGCCCCTCCCCCCCCCCTTCTTTTTTTAATTGAGTAGCCTTGAATAGCATTGCTTATTTGATAGCTATCAGGCAAAGAAAAGAGCAAGTGCCATTCTGCATTCCAATCTAACTCATTTAGTAAAGTTTTGCAATATATACATTTTATCCAGCTTTTCACATTATAGGTCATCATGCCAATGAACAATACAATAAAACTCTTCAAAAGCAACTATCTGTGAATATAATTCAAGAGACCAGACAATTTAACTTCTGAAATTTATATCACTCATGTCCGTAATCATTTTACATTTCACATTTCATGCTCTCAAACATTACCCTAAAGAAGACTGTATCTTTTTCTCACAAATATTATTAATGCTAGCAGGTTTATAGAGTTACAGAAGCCTAAAGATGCAAAATTGAGCAGGTAATAACTTACGACATTCGCTGCCTAAAACAATATTCAATCTACGTTAATGTTTGATCCATTCAAATATGTTAAGATTTGGATGTTATATACTATTCATTTTATATACTTACAGTGCAAAATAAGTGAGAATTTTTTTCCTGAGCACTTAAGAAAGTAAAATCCTTTTTCTTTATCATTGATTGCAATCCATTTAGAATAAACCCTCCTTATACCTAGGCTTGTCAAGACTTGACAATTAAGACAGGCAGAAGTTTGTAGGTATCAGAAGCCCAGTCAGGAGGGATACATAACATCTCTAGAACTTTGCTCCCATTTTTCAAGTCTAAGGATGTAACAGGATTTTGACTTACACCGAAAAATCAAGAAATGACAGTGTTTTCCACTGACCAAACACTCCAAGAAGAACAAACTACACACTTGCCAAAACAGAGAAACAGTCTTCATTTAAACAAATTGCAATACATATTTCAACTTACAATTCTGTAGTTAATGTAATGCCCAGTGAGCTGTGCCTCCAACAGACAAGAGAATAAAACTTTTAGGAATGTATTTTGGGCATTTGGTAAGGAAGCTGGATTCCTTACAAATTCATCTTTTCCTCAGTAGCTACAGACAATGAGTTTCTAATTCAATCTTCTCTTCTGTTTGCAAGATATCAGGTTCTACTGTAGGAACAGGTGGTCTGAGTATGATCTCTGGACCTCCACCATAGATTGACTGAAGAAAATTCCATGTTTCTTCAGATATCTGTCCAGAGTCTGCACCTGCAAACATTTTAAACGTTTTAGTTACTACGTAGAACAGTTCTTTCCATGACTATTTGAAGCTTGTAACAGATACAAAAAGAAGAATTTATTTCAAATTTAACAGAAATCTAATTTGCACTTTTTCTTGTGCCAGCTACCAAACCCAAGGACTTTTTTGTATTAACATTATATTTCTTCATTCTTACACGCTACCTTCTCTCAAAACTATCCAGTACTTAACACACCCCAAATACAAAACACATGGTGCATTTTAACTGAAATTTATCCAGCAAGCTAACAACTGATAGGTCTTGGAGTTGTGGAGCTGCTTCCTGGTATGGAAGGATTCATATTAACAAAAAAATTCCTAACCATTACTGTGTAAACTTCAAGGATTCAAGATTTTTGCATCAAATAAATAATAGTGATAATAAAGAATAAAAGTATGTGGCAGTGTGATGAGTCAGCCTGACTTCTTTTTGTTTATTATTAAAGTCTCTGCTTATGATCCCACTCTTCTGGCTAGAGGTTTCTCTGCTGTCCCAGGACAGCATCCAACAGTCTTTTCTGATTCTCCATAAACTTTTAGAACAGCAAGGGGCCAGGGAACATCAGCATATCATCCCTCCATATTTAATCAGAGTGATCCTGCCTGATACAATTGTAGTGTATTCTTCATGTTAACCTAGATAACAGAGGACAAATTTCTATTCTACTAGAATAAACACCCTTTCTTTAAGCAACTCATTAAGAACTTGCACTACAGCAAGTTTCTCCCAACATTCTTTTATTACGTCTAAGTTTCATTGAGCCAAATTTCTACTTAAAAAAAAAAAGGCTTCTCTCCCTGTCTCCTATATTTTCTGTCCTTGCCACCTGCTCCAGCAGGCCTCCTGCTATGCCTCACATCTAATAAACTCCCAAAGATAAAAGGAGCAAAGAGCTTCAAGTTTGTTTATCCACACCAACTTAGCCACACAAAACTTCCATATGAAGTCATGATGCAGATCCTGTGCCAGTACTAATGAAGTTACATTTGAGTTTTACATTTTTCAGGGACTCAAAAAACAAGTCCACCTCTGCAGGCACAGGGGTAGATCTTCACTCCCTTATTAAGCTTCCAGCGTTCAGGTGTAATTGAACAGCCACAGCAAACATTAGTTCATTAGAAGTGGGATCAGGACCACAGAGTCACAGAACTATATAATACTGTACACTATTTAGAGGCAATCCTCCCTTTTCTCTCACAACTTAGAAGTTTTCCACAGCCTATTCCTCTTAATCTCTACCCTAGTTCTACCTAATCTGAACCGATATAGCTGAAGTTCAGAGTCAATAACTGTCTATTTTACTATCGATTCTAATCTGATTTTACGTTGCTACTAAACATCAGTCAGATGTTTGAAGACTTGTATTTAATTTCTATGTTAAGAGCTTTAACCATTAAGATGTGCTACAAAAATTCATGGGTGCAAGAATTCATTCTTTTTTAAGTGTGTTCTTTGCATTTCACAATTGGCAAGATTCATGTTGAACCTACTGGCCTCTACTGACTGCCCCCTGTAGGTTCTTTATGCATGCTGAGGCATTAAGTTAAATTGACTTTTAGTTGGTAGCTGGATTTTTTCCTCAATTTTAACACTGCAATAGTTGAGCTATTTAAATATTGATATGCATTATAATTAATATATTGATATTATGCTTCTGTATGAAGTTTGAGATCTTCATAAAGATGACATTAGATTTTTTTTCTCTCTGTACCCACAAGTTTTCAAACAGATGGTTGGTTTTAACCATCTGACTGAAGAATAATTAAAAAAACCTTATCTTTATGTGCTAGAGAGCTTTTTGTAATATACAGTGGTAACTTCCAAAAAAATGAGCAACAACATTTAAGTATGATTTCCTTCTATCAGAAGCAGCTCTTGTTTCAAATTAGATTTCAAGATTCAAATAACTACATACAGATAAACAACAATCTAAAAGCCAAGCAAATCTAACGTTCAGAGCAAAGAAACGCAACAAAGCGCTACAAAGCCAAATGCACAGTTTGGCCATTTTAAAGGTACTGTCCATCTCCTCTTAAACTCTTATCTGCCCTTGGATTAGCCTATTGTAGATACTAATTCTTCGAGAGCAAATTTTTCTCTCAAAGAAATGGGCCTTTAAACAACTGCCGGTTCCTCAACCACACCCTAACATTTAGTTTTTAGTTCTGAAACAAGAACAGAATACAGATTCATTAGGTATCACCATTTCACCGTAACAGTTAAAGATAAGAATTCATAGTAATTTTACCGAACTTGAGCAAATATATCACAAGGAGCCCAATACTGCAGTAGTATCAGACACCTACCTTGTTTTAGCACAGCATTTCCACATTTTGTTACTGCAATCTTAGCATTATCAATGGGACCAGGGGGATCTATTGTGACAGAAAGGATGGTTAAAATTAGAGTACAAAAAAAAAAAAGGCAGATTGGAGTTTTCATTTTCGAATGGAAGGAGAAATAGCTAGTTTGTCTGCCGCTTGCTTTTTGTACTGCCTCACAGCATGTTTTAAGTTGTTAACAGATAAACAGAGTTTTAATTAAGAGGAAGTTTTTCAAAACATCCATGATTACAATAAGTCTTCAAGCAACATCAAATACAAATTAATCCTCATTTTTACCCCTAGCAAAATTGTTCTAAAGCAGACTCAGATAAGACTGTAGAACATTTTATCAGAGTTTCCATTTCACATCTTTAGAGGCACCTAAAGAATACTCAAGTTGTATTGTTATGGTTGTTACTGAGTTATCTGTAAGTTTATGCTGAGCCAGTGAGATCACCTTTCCTGCAGAGGCTGCAGCATTATCCATCAGTTTGTACTGCAAAATACATCCTCCCCAATATCTGTAGGCAGCAGCAGGGATACAACAATCACCCTCCACACCAGCTCAAAGATACAATGTTCTTTCTACAGCTATCTCATTATCCGTTCCTGTGAATTACCAACATTTCACTGTATTTTGCAATGTGGTTCCTGGGTATATTTGCAACCATAAACCCAACATCTTAGATGGTTGTTCTAAGAACTTTTGTTGCCTTCTCTTGCTGCTAATCCTCCATCCCTCTATCAAAGCAAAAAAATTTACAAAAATATTACCACTGTGTAGCAAGAAATAAGAACTGGTATTTTGAAATGAAGCACAGCTTACCACTGTCTTTGCCTTTTACAAATCCTTCCCATTCTCTGAACCATTGCATACTGATGCAGTAAAAAGTTGATGGAGATTCTTCTTCTTGGAATGCCCTATAAAGCTGGAAGGAAAAATGGACCTTCATTTTTCTGCCTTTTTTTTTTTCCTTTAAGCTCTTTCAACCACTCTTAACTATTAACAACATAGTATTACACTGCTACATAACGTTAACAACTACAGGCCATCAGAACAGGAAGTCCTTGGTGAATTCCTGAGGTGAGATTGATGTAGTGGCAGCCTTCATCTGAAAAAAATGATTTGTTCTCAAGAACTTTTTTTCTTCTGAGAACAACAAGAGTAGACTGGTTCTTAAGCACAAGCGCTTACCAATCAAATGCTACCAAATAATTACTGTATTACTGTAAAGATTGAACTTTGACATGGCAGAAGAAAGCTGAAAAATTTTTGTAAAATAAAACTGTTTTTAAAGATTTGCTTATCAGTTTTACGTAAGGTTTTTTTATGTGATAAACTATATTTTCATCTGTTTGTTTTTCTCCCAATACTCTGAACAGGCCCAATGAGCTCATGCACTAGGATTTTTCACAACTTTTTATTTGCTTTAGATGAAAACATGTAAGATTTTTGTTCCTATTAAAGTAAATAAGTAAAAAAGTAAAAATAAGAAAATCAGTTTGAGTTGTTCAAGATTCTCTCGCAAGGCAACATCACAGAAAACAGCTACAGACAATCTCAGACTTAATTGCATCAGGGGAAAAATGTTTCTTTAACAAAAATTATTTCTTGAAGCCTCAAATTTCCTAAAATCATAATATTTTATTCTTTTTTTTTTTAGAAACTATAGATCATTTTCTTGCACAGGACAGATCACTGGCAGTGTACAAAGAAAAGTTGCTTACATGGCTACATTCAGTTTCCATGCTATCAATAAAAGAAGCGATTTAAGAAACATGAAATATTTCCTCAATATGTATTTCTGTATAAACAATTGTGTGAGATATCATAAGAACATTGTTGTTATTAACAGAAAGGAAAGGATTCTGTATAGGTATGCACACATTTAGTAAAAATCATTTGTTACAGAAATTGCCTATGAAATTTTGATAACATCCTGCATCAAGTCACGAATATCAGGTGATGCTGAAAAGCAGAAAGTCTAAGAATTGTTTACTTTTTTACCCGAATAAACATCTCCAATTCATTTTTCCTTCTTTTTTCAAGTCTTTCAGACTCTATTTGGCAGGTATGACAAACATACAGATGGTTAACAGCTGGTCCTCCTCCATACCTGCAGTGACAGTAAAAATAAGTTAATTGCATAAAAAAGCACCAAATAAGGAAACAGCATTAACCTCGTGGAAAACATTATGTAAAAAGAATCACATACTTGTAGACATCATGAGTGTCAGCTTCTTATAACATGTATTTGAAGTGTGATACATGCAGTGACACCAGAATTGCCATCGTTGATTTTCCTGGTACTATTTTGTACTTAATCCTAAGACATAATCGTATTCCAATTTCTTACAAACTAAAGCCAGTTAAACCATCTCAAGTTCTTGGCATATCATACATTTCAAAAGGCATTACTATGGAAAAAAACGTGTTGGTGAGCAAGTATTCTGCTTTATACATATACACACACCATGTGTGATTTTATTAAAAAAACTGTGAAACTGCTTATGGAAGTAGTCTACGTTTCTCTTTTCCAAGGCAAGTTCTTCATCAGTTCACTACTATCCCAACACTGGTCTCTAACATTTTTTTAGTTTTGTTCTTAAAAAGTTATTCTCCATGCATCTCTCCTGCTTTTTTTTTTTTTTGCAAGCAACTGCATATGTTAAAGTTCTCAGGGCCACTGCTACAGAGAAGCACAGAATATATAAATGTATGTAATACATGCACCATTATGAACACAGGCATCATTGGCTGAGCTAGAAACTACAAGTCTGATGAAGAAAAATCCATGAATGACTAGCAGCACTGAGAGATGCATTTCTACAGCACAAAGGTTATGTTGAAAAACTTGTTGAGATAAGTATTTCACACGAGCCGTCTTACTTAATTTCTTTTTTCCTCAGAGTTATGCTCTCTTCTCACTGTGTTTCTCTTAAAAACTTCAGATTCTAATTCAAAAAACCTTTTATTACATAAAATAGCACTCTGCATGAAGTTCAAAAGATGAGTATTTTTTGAGCAAGAATGAAAATAAATATGTTTACCTAGTAAATAAAATTAAACAATCTGCCATGGAAGGCATTGGATTTAAAGATAATTTAGAAGTTCTAAAGATGCCTTTCCTCCAACCTCCACACACCTTTTAGAACTACAGTTCATCAATCCATAAAAATAATCTGGAATGCTGTTTTTCTTAAATACAGAAGCCTTGTATCTTAACTGAAAACTAAAGCATTAGTTCAGTACAGTATCACTTGTATATAAACAATTGTTTTCTTCACTCCGCTAACTAATCTTAACTTAATAAAGATATACATTTTAGTAAGTTGTTTCAGAAGATGCTCACCTACCACTTAGATTGCATTTCTGAAGACAACGCTGACTTCAGACTGAACTCTTGTGGGTAAGTCCACAAATCTTAACTGAAATAGGTCCAGTACAGATTACACTATTTCATGTTTGTATTTCATGTTGAAGCAATTCTGCTTCCAAAGATTTTGGAACTGAATAAGTGTACTCTCAGATGAGCAGAAAAATACATGTGTCTGGACTTGTACTGATTGGCATCTTGTATGAAAGTCTCGGTAAAAGTCAGCTTTCATCATGTTCATTTTTTCCACACTAAAATCTTCTTACCCATTGTGGCCATAGCACACACTCTTCTATAATTCCCAGTTAACAATGTGACAAAAAGCAAACTACAGTTTCTTCAGAGCTATTCTGTGTTGAAGAGTACATGTGCCAATCAGGAGACCAGACAAAAAGGATGAATTATTTTTGCTAAACATTTATATCTTTTCTCTACCCAGTAGGTTACTTTCAAAATCTTGGGTAACCTGCTCTCTTTGGGACTTAGACCCTTCTATCAAATGGTTTAAGTTGGCATCAGAGTTTACCAAGAAAACTCTGTAACTCTGTCAGTTAATTGGAGGAAAAATTCAGTACATGTAGTAAAGTGGAAGTAAGCTGAAGAAAATACTGTTTTCTGTTTTTCCACTTGTGGTTACCGAAACACAAACAAAACCTTAGCTATAGTGCTCATATGATCAGGGATTAACAACCAAGTGTACGTAGTGCAGGTGCAATATAGCGGCCTGCAGGTTATTTGCAAAGCTCTTCTGCAGCTTTTTGTTCCATTAAAAGGATATGTATCTTAAGAACCCCTAATTTATAAGCGAGCATTACACCTGACCTAGATGAAAAAGCATGGAGTATTAGTATGGAACATTTATATCCAAGTTATTTTGAAGCAATACTGGCAGCTGAAGCTATAAATTCAAAGCCAACATAAAAGAAAAGTTGTTCCCAGCCAATAAGAGAACAGGAAGCTGATATAGAGAGCTCTTTCAGAATACCTCTTGAAAGTGTACTTATGCTGACCTACTTCGAATCGTTTTGCACATACCATACATGTTTATTAGTTTAATGCTCAAGCATTATCCCAGTACCACTCCACTCTATGTAGGCTTCTAGAATTACCTTGCACAAGCAAATTATATAAACTGGCAGTTTGCCATCCCTTCACTTAGCTTTGTGCTGAGAGTACATGTATTTTTCTAAGCCATTAACTCTAGAAGTCTGATCTTGCTGTGTGGAAAATATTTGCTCTCAAACTAAGACTGCACCTCTGAAGAATACATTTTGACTAAAGCTACATTGATGAGTCCACAAGTTTTTCTGACCTACTAATTCCACTAACTGTAGAACTCTGACCTTGCTGTTTCACATGTATTTGCTCTCAAACTGTATCACCGATCTTTTCAGATGTAGTACAAAACTTGCCTGCTATACAGATTATCCCATATATTTTGAGGTAGCATTACAACGAGGTCTTCTATGAAGCTAGCTTTGTGGGGAGGAATACCTGCAGAAGCAGAAAAAAAGGACTTCTTTTTACAAATTCCATATTAAGACATTTTGGGAGAGAGTTTACACTATGGGTTACTAAATCAGTACCCGCTTTCAATGAATTCAAAGAAATCAAACAAATCATGTGAAACAAGTTGTATCATATTGAAACACATTACTGCATTCAATAAGACCAATCTAATTGTAGGCTTTTATGGGTTTCAAAAGTTTATAAAAGCAGAAGCAAACTACAGAATAGATTAAAGGGCTAGAATACTTTTTAAAACATGGATTGCAAAATGCTTCTTAAAGTACACAATTACAATGGTACGAGAGCTGAATTATTGTTTATGCATGTAAACAAGTTACATAAGTGTCTACTCAAATTTTACTTGCTGTAGGCTTTTTTTAATAACTTCAAACAACATGAATTCTTGAAAGCACTGAAATTTTGAGGGAGGAAGAAATCGAGGGGCTTGCAGAATCAAAAATGTTGAGCTGAAGCGTATGGTAAGCAACTATGGGATTCTTTTGATTAGAGGAAAATCTAGTAGCTATAGCACTAGTACAAGAAGAGTCATCTGCTGTAACCACACAGTAAGAAAAGCACAGCCAAAATAGCTCCTATATACACATACTACGAATGGCTACAGGGGCACAATATCCCTATGTTAAAAGTTTGGTTTAGCAGCAGGTGCTGCACCTCTGAACACTATTTTAATACAGGTGCATTTTATATTAGAGAATAGGTATAAGAATAAAATGGGTTTTGTTGTAATATTTAATTTTTAATAGCACTTAGCACAAAGTAAAATTTTTATGCTCCTATACAAGATATAACATCTACTACTCTATATATTGCACTTCTATCTACTGGATGCTCTCCAGCAGATCAATTTCAAGCCTTCTTGCTGCTTCTAGTGCATAGCTGAGAAAAATACTGGCAGACCTAAGCATTGAGGATGATGACAAAATGAATTTTTTTTTAAATGGAAATATAACTATTTATTAAAAAAAGCAGATAAGGTAAATTGTTCCTCTCTAAGAGGAACAAGAAAACTTACATACAAAATGCATAAATACTAAATGAAGTGTGCAGAGAAAAAAAAAAGGAGGACTTCATACAGTATGATTTCCAATTAGACAACTACTAAAAATATATAAAAGTTACTGAGAAGTTAAGTAGCTATAATATGAACTTACTCACTTAATTACATAATTTAATTAAAACAAATATACATCCCTATATGGCTACAAGTTGATAGGCAAATTCTTCTTAAATGATATTGTTACAGTCTCACCTCCATGCATACAAAGGAAGTCATTATTTGAAATTGGTCCTGGCTCTGCAAAAGTCTTGAATTTATTTAACCACTGTCTTGAAACGTAGAACTGCAGAAGACTTGGTTCCATCATATTCAGTAGATTTGATATTCTCCGTCTCTCTCTTTGAGCTTCTTCATTACTCTTTCTATTGCAGAAATAATTATCATTACATGAAGACACATTCTTGCGCAAAGTGCAGACAATTTACTTTGTGAAAAGTAAACCAGGCTTTCAAGTAAATTACCAGGGCTATGGATATACTTCGAAGTTCTACTAGAGTGATTTAGTTTAGTTAACTTGAAAAATCTCTCAAACTTTTCATGCATAGTTAAAGCCACCATCAAAATGCATTGCAAAGAACTTAAGAGGGTCACATTATAGAATTACGTGCCATGAGTATTTTCCAGATGTAATTTAAAAACATATACACATTTCCAACAAGCTTTTTAGATATTCTTTAAGCACTTTGCTAATTTGAGTGTGTGGCAGCATTCTGTGGCTTTGCTCTTCTTTAAAACCAAAGTTTAGGAGTGCTGTTCTTTCATTCTTTATTTTAATGTTTGCCTGCAATTGAGTTCAGTGTTCTCTCTTGGCAATGCAGCATCATTTCTACATTCCTTTTAGAAGACCTTCTGAGTTGGACTCAAAGGCACACCTCAGACAGTGGTAGGCGTGCATGATCCCAGTAGAAGTAGAAACATCATCAGAACACTTCTCATTTCTTGTGCAACTCTGACACAAGCTATTTTGCAGTCAACTTTCCAAGGAAATTTGATGCTAATACCAGGAATTCAGAATTTGCAAATTGAGTTAAGTTGTTTTTATTAGCTCAAGTACAAAAATTCCTTAGAATGAAGACAATAACAACATGCCTTTTGAGTTTCAGGAAAATACTAGCCTATAAATTCCCTGAAGTTAAATTACAACATAGTAAAATCCCTGTTGTTCCATATCCCATCTGCTAAAGAGTTTGCACGATTCCCTTTAGAGCTCTAACAGTTGGAGTCTGTGTACAGAATTTCTAATGCAGAATTCTTTTCTGCTAATTGAAAACTAGCAGTTCTTAAAACTAGTAACGAATTACTTCCAGTTCTTTCTAGTCACCTTAATGTTTTTTTTATTTATACAGATTTAATTATTTTAACTTCTATACATGTTATAGTAGTGATTGAGCAAGCGTTAAGGACACAACTGAAGAATTAAGTTTCTCTCCACTACAGGCTTTTCTGATTGGTCTAATTCTTCTCTTACAATTCTTGGAGAGCAGCTAATTTCTGAAAGCTGAATTAAAAGACTCAGTTGCTTAAAACATTATTTACCTGACTAATATTCATATTATCATACTTTTAATTTCTTACCTGTAGAAGAGAACATAGGCTTCTGCATTTTGCACTGTGGATTCTGAAACCTCTGTGACACTTTGGTCATCAAATTCATACCACAAATTATTTAAATTGTTTCGACAATAAGCTATATAATGTCCACCTAGAATGTTAGAACAAAGAGTTACTAGTACGTGTGTGAAGTTGCCATTTCACTTCGCTTTCATGCAAGGCAGATTAACTACAAAAGCAGCAAGTATTTTGAATTAGAGAAATATCAAATCGATAGCAAGACAGGACCAGGATATTAAGTTTTCCTCAAGTTCAAGATCAGTCTTTCTTTCTTCCCTCTGCATTTCTAACAGTCAGCAGAAAGTCAGAAAATGTTTTTGACATGCTGAAGCAACTGAGTCTCTTGCTTAAACTCTTCAAGCAACTTGTCATCTAACGTGTCCCTAAGCCATGACATTCAAATCTGAATAGAGCTGTCAAACAATTCCACAATGAACTCCTTATATCTTATAAACTTATAGACTCTTTATATCTTATGCTTTTTACAAAAAATTAGCACAGATGTGTAACTGCCATAATACCAAGACCACACACTATTTTGAATGCCATTCATACTACATTTTAAAGTACTACAGTTCTAAAATATATCCCACGGCCAATAATTAAATATCAATGAAACTGGTTAACAGAAGTATCATTCACCAAGCTCTAAATGGAAAATGAAATAGTAACTCAGAAAGAATAGTGGCAAAGCAGAATCATTAGACAACGAATACCTCAAGTTTGGGGAACAGAAGAGATTAGGTAACTTTTACAAAAAAATACAAAGTTTAAGGCTTCTGGCTTTAAACTTTTCTCTCTCCTATTTTCTGTATCTTAAAAATGCTGAAAGTACTAAGGCAGAAATGAACCCAACAGAAAGCGTTAGGAAGCTAGTGCTACTCATCACCACCCACTCCCTATTGTGGGGTTAACTGGCAGAGATCATCCAAAAGAATGGTTATCTTCACAGTGCTTTGGGAAATTCATTTCAAATAAAGTCAAGTATACAAAGCATCAAAACTCTACACAAACAACAGTTATGTAGAACAGCTAACCAACTAACTGCTGGGATCTATCATTATTTCTACTGTTTACTATCAATAGGGTATATAGCTTTGTATGTACTATTCCAGAAACTTTTTTTTTTTCTTACACCTACAAAAGCTACAGAACTTAACCCCAACATTAAAATTAACCATTCTCAACTATTTAGCCCTTTGGTACATAAACATTATTTTTAAACAAAAGTGCTGATATGAATAATAAATGCAAAACAATTAACCTCATACTTACTGCTGGCAGTTCCATGATGGCAGATGACAGACAGGAGATCGTAAGTCACTATCTGAGCTGGACTGTCCTTCGCAAGGAAAGGCTGAAGATCAAGGCCTTCCAAAGGAAAGGATACATGGGTCCCAATTTTTGTGGAAAACATAAGCTCATGTCTAAATCTTTTGAGATGAATGCACAGTATCTGTAAGAAGGATCAAGAGATTCACTCAAGAAATATATGTGCTACTATTTGACTTTTAATAGCTATAATGTATCACACCATCTTTTATCATCCCAACAGGATCCCTTTTCTCTATGGTCTGAGAAAATCTATCACAAGCTCCGTGTTTTGCAGATACATTATCTTAATCAACTGAAGCTCAAGAAATTCCCAATGAATTTGTAATTTTATTAAAGACTTATTTTACAATCACTACATGACAGTCCTGACCTGATACTTACACTGATGCAGCAATGAAAGACATACCTTTTCTCTTCCTTAATGGACATATTTTAAGTGTTGCTATGAGGGACATTAATTCTTCTTAATCATTGCAGCCATTAACTCACATTTTTAGGTATAAGATTGGATTACTTTTAGTACATGAAGTTATAAGTATGACTTATTGAAAAGACTTCTAGTCTAGCTGTGCTATTTAACTTATGCTGTAGATCAGAGTATTAAGTTCTGGAGACTTTTTTCCTGACACAGAAAAAAAAACAACACACCTTCTTCCACATTTATTTTTTATGCACCAGGTTCACATTATTCCAAGGTGAATAGTCTAATGTTCCTCACATCTTAAAACAAATGTCAACACGAAGATACACTTTCATCATGTGACATTATAAACGCAATTTCCTATATGCAACTCATTAGCCTTACCACATTCCTAATCATGCAGAAAAAGTACTTTAAAGAGCATGTAGTAACAGTACCTCAGGAAATTTTTGCACTTTGCAGAATTTCACTCCATTTCTTAACCTAAGTAAAGAAAAAATTAATCCACACTTAATTCTGAGAAGGTTTTATTTTTTGTTTTCAGCAAAAGACATGATGAAAATCTAAGCTGAACATTAATAAGCCAAAATGTTTCTAGAATGCAAATTAGACATGAAACAGCCAAAATGATATAAACAACAATGCTTCAGAAGAAAAGGACAATCTATACTGCTGAAAAATTCAAGGCAGAAACTACAAGTAACCAAGTTCCATCTAACAGTTTGTCTTAGCGTAAGGGAAAGAAATTCAAGCTGATTATTCAGCAAAAGGAAAAAAGAAACCTACGTTTATTTTTAAGAAGTTATCTATAGCAGATAACCAGTTACATAGCAAGGAATAGAGCTTCTTTTCCATACAGGGCTCTGAGCTGCCTTCAGACCACTTAAAGTGCACGTGTATATTTCCACCAATATCGATATTCATTTATTATCACACATACTGAAGAGACCTACTGCAGCTCAATGCAAGCTTGCCAGTAATACAGAGCTAAACACTTTCTATTTTATCAAGCAAAAAAATTTGACTGTTCATTAGAGTGGTCTAGAATTGTAAGAAAAATGAATTTACCACACTGGTTTGCAACATAGTACAGTGAATTGTTGCTTCCTGGCTATAGCACCTTTGTACTACTAAACTTCTGGCAGCCATAGAACAAAGTAGTATAAAAGGATCAGAAGAGCTGCGACATAACCAAAGAAAATAAACGTCTCTTGACTAACAGAAGCAATCAAGCATTCAAATTAAAACAAGTCAAAACAAACAGAGATAAAAGCTAGCTTACTTTTTACACCTTCCACAGCTGTACATGTTATCACCTGCAAACATCAGAGAGCAGAAAAACAGCCATTACTCTCTAGACCCAAATGTCTATCCTTCAAGTGCAAACACTGGACACATAAAAGCTTCAACAGAATTTGTCTTCAGGTTGCATTCAATATTTAACTGCTGTAAGAGTGTTGACACATCAATTACGTATAAAGGTTCTATGTTTTATGCTTTTAACTATAAAACAACACTGCATATGCTGTCTGAAGAGATGATGCTACATAATTTAAAAGGGAAAAAATCTGCCCAGACCAAATTAAGGTTATAAAAATGACAATATAGTGTTTTTTGAAATACTGATGAAATTTCAGCTGATACCACCTGATTATATCAAATTCAGATTCACTTCACATTTCTAAAACAGCTTTCATGGGAATTGCTTGCCTAAATATTCAATTGAGTGAGAAGCTTACCTTGACCACATAAGAGAAAGGAATGACAATTAGAGTTTAATAGGTAGCCTTTGCTTAATTGCATAAAGCAACGAATATACTAATCTTTTTATTTTTTTTTTAAATCACAACTGGAGGAAAAAGCAGTACATTCATGTAATTAACCTCTTACCCTTCAGCTCATCTCTGGCGAAAAAGGCAGCAAGACAATCTTGTAAGGTTACAACTGGACCCCAAAACCAGCTAGGAACACATGAGACAACAAACCTGAAACATCATTGACAGAAAAGAAAGAAAACCAACAAATGTTCTGCCGGAAGAGCAGAAACAGGGATTTCAAAATAAATAAAGAATGAAAACAAGGTAAGAATCATTTACCTTTTGAAATATTCCATAAAAAAAGCTATCCAGCCCTGGGGGGCATATGCTTCTCCACATGACCCTGTTTTGACTAGAGATGTCTGATGACTTGCAGAATGAAGTTTAGCAAGATCTTCCTTACCTGGAATTGGCAAGGACAGATCCTGAAATGTCTCCAAGGTTACAGACAACTAAAGGAGAAAACAAATGAAATAAAACAGAGTTAAGCTTAAACAGAAACAGCAATTACATTCTGTAAAGGTTATCAGTAACTAAATCAGTATTTAGACGCAGATCACACCTGGTGGCAAGTTAACTACTTAAAGGAGAAGTAAGTTCATTTTAAAAAAAGGTAGAAAAATAACATTCTGGATTAACGATTATATAGTCACAGAGTAAAAGCATCAAGTATACACAAAAAAATACTTTTTTGTTGTTGAACTTGCTCAACCCATAGTCTCAATATTATTAGTTCTAAAACAAAGGGACTCATAAGGACATGAAACTGCATTAGAGTGAGGTTTAAATGAAACATTCACAGAATATCCTGAGCTTGAATGGAACCACAAGGATTGGAGTCCAACTTGTGGCTACACACAGGACCACAAATACATGAAAAAAATCATATTTCTGAGAGTATTGTCCAAATGCTTCTTGAACACCAGCAGCAGCTTGGTGCTGTCACCACTGCCCTGGGGATCCTGTTGCAGCGTCTGAGAATATGTGTACATATCCTGAATTCAATATTAATTCCCCTGGAAAGCTAAAGATTTATACTGGATATATCTGGTGGACGAGAAGTTGGACATGAGCCAGCAGCATGCGCTGGCAGCTCGGAAGGCCAACTACGTTCTGGGCTGCATTAAAAGAGGAGTGGCCAGCATGGAAAGGGAGGTGGTTGTCCCCCTCTACTCGGCTCTTGTGAGGCCCTATCTGGAGTACTGCGTCCAGGCCTGGGGCCCCCAGCACAAGAAAGATGTGGAGCTCTTGGAACGAGTTCAGAGGAGGGCCACCAAGATGATCAGAGGGCTGGAGCACCTCTCCTATGAGGAAAGGTTGAGGGAATTGGGCTTGTTTAGTTTGGAGAAGAGAAGGCTCCGGGGAGACCCCATTGGGGCCTTCCAATACTTGAAGGGAGCGTATAAACAGGAGGGGAACGATTGTTCACAAGGATGGATAGCGATAGGACAAGGGGGAATGGTTTTAAGCTGAGACAGGGGAGGTTTAGGTTAGATATTAGGAGGAAGTTTTTCACTCAGAGGATGGTGACGCACTGGAACAGGTTGCCCAAGGAGGTTGTGGATGTCCTGTCCCTGGAGGTATTCAAGGCCAAGCTGGACGTGGCTCTGGGCAGCCTGGTCCAGTGGTTGACAACCCTGCACTCAGCAGGGGTTGTAACTAGATGATCTTTGAGGTCCTTTTCAACCAGGCCATTCTATGATTCTGAGAGACTTGCCCTCAATGCAAAGATTTGGATATCTGCTATTTGGTACTACTACTTTGAAACTAAAGGGGCCCACTATACATGTTAAGGTAATTGACTTTATTTTTTTTTATATTTAAGTGATCGTCTGTACTGTTCCAAATAATTTTATAAGCAAATAATACAGGAAAACCATCTGTTCTTACAATACGCATCTTGCAGTAGAAGACAACTGCAGAAAGCAGTTAGTGACCCATATCACTTGTAAATGTCTTTGCTTGGATTTTGTCACAGACAAAATTTTCTCAGCCTCAATTTGCCAGTAAGACTTAGAGCAACACGACTGGACTGTTTTATTTTCATCATGACGTGCTTGAAAAGTTATCGCAACAGCAGGTATGACCATTAGCACATTCAGAACTTAATCAGGAACTAATCATATCTAAACAAAGTCATTAAAGCTTTTTCCTCCATCTTCACTGTAAACCAACTCTCAAAATGCTATTATTTAGCTCTGAGTAAGTTTCCAGTTCAATAAAAGAAAGTTAGTCTAAACACAAGGTGCTCATAGTAGCAGCTATCAGCATTTGAGTAAACAAGCACGAACAGTCTTATCCTCCGAGGAACGTCTGCCACAAGAGAATAGTTACCAGGAGACAACTGCATCTGTAAAACCACAGCTGTACGTACTGAGAACAAAACAAAAAACATTGAAGAAATTCCCCTTCCCCCTCTTACTCACCCGATCACAGGTCAAGCACTGTACTGAGCTTATTATAGTCCCATCAAATATATCAGAGATAACACTCCTGTACTTCTTGCACTTCTTCCTTTTTGGTGATGATACAGTTGAAACTGTAGAACAACAGAAATAAGGAAATTAATTCAAGATGCACCAATTCTACTTTCCTTCAACTTTGAACAACATCTATTTAGGATTAGATCATGGGCTAAAGCCCCATTTCTATTTACTAAAGGCTTCCTAGAAATGACACAACCACACTACTATTACTTCCAGACAATCCACTTAGGTTCCTCAAGCAGTTAGAAACATAAAATGGTTTGTGTTGGAAGGGATGTCAAAGATCACATGCTTCAACCCCTCTGCCATAAGCAGGAACACTTCTCACTAGACCAGGATGCCCAAAGCCCCATCCAACCTTGCTTTGAACACTTCCAGGGATGTGGCATCAACAACTTCTCCGGGCACCCTGTGCCAGTGCCTCACCATGAAGAGTTTCTACCAATATCTAAATCTCCATCTCTCTAATAAAGCTTAAAGCTTTTAATCCTTGCCATACCACTACAATTCCTGATAAAGATCCCTCTCTCACTTTCTTGCAGCCTCCCCTTCAGGTACTGTAATGACACTATAAAGATCTCTACAGAGCCCAGCAACCTCAACTTCCTTAGCCTCTTTGCATAGGTGAAATGCTCGAGCCCTCTGACCAAACTCCACAACCGTTATGAGCAACACTGCATTAATACATAAGTAGTGTGAAATCAGAGTAAAGTCTTCCAAAGTCAGAAAGTCTGCTGTAAAGATATAAGAAACAAAATGAAAACTGTAATATACAGCAATTCATTGACACAAGGAAAGACAGAAAAAAACAAAGGCATTTACCTTTTTTGTGGATTGGTGTCGATGAAGAGCATGATGTGCATGATTTTGGAGGACTGTTTGACAAGCGTGCGTTCATCCCTTCATTTGATGACAGGGTTTGGGCTCCAGATACATCATTCATGTGGACATCATTGATGTACTCTGTAATTCAGATTTGCATTATTTCATAAATTCTAGCAAAAAGAGTCACTGCAGAATGAACTGACACAATGGGTACATAGTTTATTTAAACACACTGTCAGGTCATAGGAAACTTAGGAATGAGACAATTTCAATTCACACATCTTCAAGTCAAAACAAAACAAAAAACAACCCTCCACTCTGAGTTATCTGAGACCATATCCAGTACAAATCTTTAGCTCTCCAGGGGAATTCGAATTGAATTCAGGGTATGTACACTGAAAAAAAATAAATTAAGAAAGTGCACTGTTTACAAACAAATCCAGTCAGCTTGCTTGACCTATACCTCTCTACTGTATTCTACAACTCTTTTCAGTCATGCAGGTATTCAAGCTAAGAATTTGACTATTTCAATTGCACGCTAGTAATGTATTACCTGAGAATCTGCTATGTATTTGTACTTTGACAGTTCCTTGATTATTTAAAAATTCATTTGTTTCTGAAGTAGTGTTTGTGTCTTTTTCCAAATCTTCCATAGAATTTGCTCGGTTCAGTTTGTTGCTTGATATTTTTTCTTTCTGCCAGTCTTTGGATGTGATCAAGTTGTTCTCATCATCCTGAATTAACATTGTTGTCTCCGCAGGATCCTCCAAGACAGGTTTGAAAACAGGATCATTTTCTATTTTATCACAGGTACCACAGGATTCACAAGGCTGAAAGCCTACATCTGACTGGCTCTTGTCTACTTCCATGCTCTCTTCAACATTCATAGGCTGTGCATCTTCCACTTCTACAATGGGTTCTTTAAGTTCTTCATGAAGCAAATCCATTAGGCAACGCAAAAATTCTTGTGCATCCTAGGATTTTAAACAAGTTTTACAATATTTTTCCATAATATTTGGAAAATAGTTAAGTTGAATCATGAAAGGATACCAACTAACGAGAACAAAACTGACTGCTGCCCTAAAAAAAATTAAACAGTAAGGTAAATTCCTCTGTCTTGGGTCTGAAGTCCAAAATAAATTTGATTTCCAGACCACATATTTGTTTCCTATTACAATTTCTTGCACATCACAACAACTCATCATACAAATCACCTCTAAAATACTTCAATTCCCAGAAAGCTTATTTCAACAACTTTTAACAAAAATACCTTCATAGTTCATATGTACAATGAATATAATTCACGTAATTACCAACAGTACGGTCAGGTTCCAGCTTTACTGGTAATGGAATCTTTTAGGACAGTTTTCTTTATGCTGTGCCTTTAGGAAAGTGATTAGTGCCTTGCTTTCACTGGGCATGGAAGCATTTTATTAAAAGTTTTACAATCTGCTTAGCACATCTTTCCAAATTCATCAAGCTGTCAGTAAGACCTTAATTTTTCTTCTCAAGCCTAGGCAAGATTCCTCAAGAACCATCAGAGTTTCCACAGAGAGCTGTCAAGTATTACCACAAGCCCAATCCACGTTTGGAAATGCTACTTTAAAAACCACTAAATCTCAAAAATCTATTCAATAGCTTGGTTCCTGACAGTAGAGAATATCTAATAAGAGTAACCACAGGAGAAAACCTCTTTTTCCTGGCAACTACAGCTGCTTGCATTTTTCCTGTTGTATTTCATAATAATCATTTTCATAACAATCATCATTCCCACCCCTCAGAGCAATTAGTCATTGAGCTCACAGTTGCTGATCAGAAAACATTCTTTCAGATTTTTGGTATAAAACAAATTTTGTTATTTTCTTAAAAATGACAGCTATTCGATTTTTTTTTTTTTCCTACTACCCCAAAATCAGTGCTTACTTGCTGGGAATCCTTTTCCAAGAAAACAAGACTCAAAACATTAGATGCAAATTAACTGATGAATATTCTTCCTTTAGCAAAGTGACTGGCTGCCCATCTTGTGAGGATGAACAATAGAAGAGTGCTGGTCATTTAAGACCTACCTTGCTTTAATTGTTGCCATGAAACCTACTAAAAGTTAATGTGTGATCCAGGCAGAACCCGAAAATATCTCATTAAGCGCTTCTACCCACATAAAAAGATTCTTCTCTGCATTCAAAGCTGCAAGAATTATGTTTCCATATAGATTCCTTTGTCCTTCTTTTATCAAGATTGATTTTCTACTTTTTCCAACTTCTACTCTTAAAAAAATTAAGTATGTAAATTAAAAAAAACCACAGAGATTACTTTAAAACATTTACTTTAAAGCTCCATACAGCGATGGACATCAAAACACATTCTAATCCTCTGATCCACCAATACAAAACATGCTAACTGGAACAGCAAAACTCCTCTGAGTAACAGCCACTTCCTGAAATCTGGTGGAGATGTTAGTAAGCTCTTCTCATTACAGAGGTTAAAATTCTCCTCTGGCCCAGAAGTTTTTAATGAAGTACTACAAACTACATCAATGCAGCAAGATACTATGTGAAGGATCAACTGAAGAATGCCTTTTATAATAAAATAATCCATGCCTATTTAATCGGTTACCAACTTACAGTTCCCACAAGGCTGCTTGTAAAATATATAGTATTTTTTTGAATTATTAAACAAAAATTGAAATCAAGAAAATATAACTTGCAGATTAATTAAGGCACATTTTGAATTTCCTTTAAATATATATAAGTAGTATAGTATTTCAAGCTTTAAATTAAAAGAAGACAAACTTACGGCTTCAGCAATTTAAAACACAAAGTTTTACCTGTTGAGAGTAGCCTCGAAAGGTTGGATTAACACTTTTAATTCCTTGAAATAAACCAGTTGGAACAACAGAACCAGGCCTAAAAAAAAAGTTTAAATTACATAAATATTTGTTTTTTAAAGCCTGCATTCAGGTAGAATTTTCCACATTTACTGGGATAATAACTTAATCTGCAACTGAACTATGACACGTATAACATCAAGAATATTAATCTTAAGTAAATATATCTTTAGTATTGAATTAACTATACAAAAAAATCTGACAAAGACTGTATCAGGCCTTTTATACTACATTTCTCGTCAGAGAATCAGATGTTGGATCACATGTGGTCTTGACACTATGCGTCATTATTTCTTTAACATTCTATGCATAGCTGGGAGTATTTTTTTTAGACTGAGATAACACAAATTACCATGCAAGGAATTAAAAGCAATTGATATTTGATGCAGATTGAAGGACAGAGAAATGATTAAGTAATTACATATGATAGATGCATTTCTGACATAAACTATAACTATAAACTATAAGCTAACTGACTATAAACTAACATTTCTGATATAAACTATTTTTAAAAGTTCAATGCCACTTATCTATAGTTCATTGTTTATTTCTTGTCAGATCTTCCTTACTGCAAATTACATCAATTTTTGTCCTGTCATTGGTAGATATTGATAACTGCCTGTAAGAACAGTAAAAATCATGCAAGACAGAGTTCCTTACTTTAGGAGAGTAATTCTGTGATACCCACAAAACAAAAGTTAGACACGTAGGACAGATTAATCCATCCCTTATGGCTCTAGAATTTATTTATAACCATTTTATCACCAAAGTGATGCAATACCTGTTTTTGTGCCACAGTTCTGTCATCAGCTTGAGGTAACTTTTACAAATTGCTGGTTTTTTATCTGTTCGGGCTAAGCCTCCACAGTCAAGAAAGAAATGTGTCAAAGGTGGGCTGATTTAAAAAGAGAAGAAAAAAATTTTTAACGTTATATTGACATACAAGAGAAAATCCACATTTCATAAAAGACTATCAAGAGAAGAGCAATATTACTATATAATTGAACAATTCAATTTTCTACATCCTTAAATGCTTTAGCCAAACGTTTCCTAACAGGACGACTTCAGAAGTACAGCAACGCTGCTCTTCTAATGCATTCTGACATTTATTGAAGCACCAGAATTGACCACTGGGATTCAAATATAATGCAACATTTACTAGCCACGGCAGAAATACATATGTATCACTACAGCAATAATCACAGAATAGCTTGGTTTGGAAAGATCATTAAGGAGGATGTTTGATCTAGATGATCTTTATCTGGGCAACCTCTTCCTCACCACCTTCTGAGTAAAAAATTTCCTCCTAACATCTAATTTAAACCTCTCTCTTTTAGTTTAAAATCATCCCCTCATCCTATCATTACTATCCCTCATAAAGAGTCTCTTCCAAAAATCTCGCCTGTAGGCATCCCTAAAGGACCAGAAAAGCTGCTATAAGATCTCCGCAGAGCCTTCTCTTCTCTACACTGAACAGTCAGCTCTCCCAGCCTGTCTCCATAGGATAAGTGCTCCAGCTCTCTACCATGCTCATGGCCCTTCTCTGGACCCACTCCAACAGGTCTACATCCTTCTCAAGCTAGGGGCCCCACAGCTGAATGCAATACTCCAGGTGGGGTCTCAGGAGAGCAGCACAGAAGGGGAAAACAATCTCCCTCAACCTGCTAGCTACACTTCTGGGCTGCAAATACACGTCACCAGCTTATATTCAGTTTTTGTCCACTGATTTCTCAGCATGCATTCCATGTTTGGGATTAACTCAACCCAGGTGCAGGACCTTGCACTTGGCCTTAGTATCTATATAAACAACTATTTACCTGTTGAATTCATGCTGTGTCACTATCTCACATACTCTAACTTCTCTCCCTCCATCACCTTTTTGGATGTCTCTCACATAGATTGGACCTATTTTATCCAACGAAGCAGATACTGCTGTGTACATGGTAAGTTTGCCATTTCTTAAAAGAATCATTTCCTCATGATTAGATGCCTTGTCCACTTTTTACCTCCTAGAGAGATTTCCCTTTGTTCTCCTCTCCCCTAACAGAGCTTCTCAGTAAGGTCCAGTTAACCCTGTCGTGTGTCTTGGCAGCCAATAGCAGAGGCACACAGAAAGCATACGACACATGCTTAAGTATTGTGCTAGCCCAACCATTCCTAGCGCAAGAAACTTCAGAGTTAGAGTTTCTCTTTTCCGTTCTTGTAGATTTCTGTTGTCAACTGGTACCCATATGGAATGAGAAGATTTTTTATTCCAGACATTCCTGAAGTGATTTAGCATAGAATGTTGCATACATTGTTTACAAGGACAAAATTTGGACCTTTTGATCTTAACATTTCTTTTTTCAATTAGGCCTTATGTGTTTCATTAGATTTCTTCTATAGAAAAAAGAATAGCTTTCACTAGATTTTCTTCTGATTTCTAGAACCATATATTTTTGTTTAGGATAGTCAGGAATTAGAATCAAACAAGTAAAAAACAGACCAGTTCATATACCGTAATATATTTTTTTTCTATCAATGACACAATTGCTTGTAGTATGCAAGATTGAGAATTGACAAATGCATGTCTCCTATGGTAGTCTAGCCCATCAAAATACTTAATCTCAACCTTGAGAAAACATGCACAAGTAAATAGAAAATTTCATTCAGAACCACTTTCCTTACCAGTTGGAAAGAGCTTGTAAAGCTGCATTCATGTAACAAGTGTTACCAATATTTTTTAATCCCGTTAGACCTGAAAAAAAAAGAATTAATATTCAGCAAGTCTGGTAATCTAAGGCATACTAAGAAAAACACTTCATAGTAAATATGTACTAATTAAAATACCTGTCAGTTATGAAGCCCATTATAATGCAGAGTTTTAACTAAAAGAAACACAGGACTCCTAAGTCCTGTGTCTAGATTATATAAGGAAAAAGTAATTAGTGTTTCAGTATTGGCTAAAACACTTCAAAAAAGCAGATCATGTTTTATCTTAACTCTTCCTGTTTTATGACAGTTGCAGATTGTCATTTTAAAATACAGTTGTCAAGCATTTATGCTTTAGTGGAACTTAATGATTTACCCATTCAGTTAAATTGTTTCTATGCTGTGCTCAAAACAGTTAATCATAGTCCCCAAATAATCAAAAGGAAGATGAAACTCTTTTGTCTCAAGTTCATGTTAACATTTAAATATGATATTAAATGCTCAAAACGCGCTCACCATGTGATTACCCATGACTAGAGCCATAATTAACTTACAACCAGTCTTTTTCTATGCCAATTATATACCCTTATTATTATACACAGGCTGCTCAGTTTAGATTACCACAAAGAACTTATTTTCAAGCCCAGTTTGTTTATTTTCTTGACTGATATCCACATACAGTTTTCCCACACGCATGAATGGTACAACTAACATATTCTTTCTGTGACTGTGGAGGCATGCAAAAACGCCCTCTAAATATTTGAGAACAGGCTATTCAAAGACATCATAATTATCATACAATCTCAATTCAGGGAAAAATTCATCTGAAACACTTGCTATTCAAGGCTACTGAAGTGTTAAATTAATAAACTAATTCATCTCAAAATAAATCTGCTGTTGTGTGGGAAAATAGTAACACCAGCACGCAACCAGTAAGATGGATGAAGTCATAATATTTAGCAATCAACACCACTTACTCTATCAGAATCCTTTAAGTATAAGGCTAACCCTGATCTGGTCCATGTCAGAAAAGTAAAACTTAATACTGGATTTATGTATATTAGAAAATTCAACTGAAAAGAAAAAATACATATTTTTTCACGTAAAGGGATTTTCTCACTAAGCTGTAAAAGGTTTCTGTCTGCCTGAATGGACATACAGTCCTCTGTGCCCCACATCTGAAATGGCATCCTCTTAGCCCCTTCAAGACTCACTATGGAAAGGACGGTCATTCCTACTTAAATGTGAAAGTAATAATAATCCTGAACTATGACTGTTGAAATATCTGCAATTATGTAAAAGAAATAAGACAATACTCTAACAAAGTTTTCCAGCCTGCTGGAAAGTTAGAAGTGAAATTTCTGAAGAGATTTCTTTCCTCATGACGATGTATTCCAATGCTTATTTCACCAAAACATACAGAAAGAATTTTTAGTTTTTTTCTTTGAATTTGAGGTGTATGACATAATCACATCAATATTACTGAGAAGTATAGCACAATTCTATTTGTGTATTACTTCCATACTCTTTACATTCCCAGAAATATTCATAGGATAATCAGAAACAAATATACACGTTGGTAGGAAAATATAACTAGGAATAAAACACATGATTTAATGAGTTCAGGGCAGATGGCAAATTAGCGGGGTGGTGATACATCCATAAAAACTGTGCCAGACAACAGAAGGGGCAAAGTAGGCTTTTTGGTTAATGCCACCAGACTTGTGGGAGAGAGCACTAGTAGCAGAAAAGTAATGGATAAATAAGATCCATAGATTAGAATAACTCTTAACTGTCACTGATGGAAAACAAACTTAATATATGCATTGAATTCTCAAAAGTGGCACCTTAAAGTCTACTGGTCAGGTATTTCTAAGAAAATGATAGTTAGAAATACTTTCTACCAAATACACATTCTTTTTGATACCAGCTTGATGTAATGAAACAATTGCAGTTAGAGTAGAAGCAGTACATAGCTGGAGAACAGACTTGGAGATAGACATAAGCAATAATGATCAATAAAGTGCTGGATTTTACTTTCACTACCTCTAGTCTTTAACTCATCTTCTTCCACTTCTATATCAAGGTCATCAAACACTGCTGCTAATGGAATCTTCAGTGTGGGAATACTGGGTATTTTAAAATCCTTATAAAGAGAAAAAGAAAAAAGTATATGTACTTGTATTTATCCATTTCTCTCTTAACTTCACCAATTAGGAGCTAAAAGTGACTTGAATGCATTCCAAAAATCTTACTGCCCTTGAAGCGAGCACAACAGGATTCCACGGTTAATAGAATTTACCAAGAAAGAATACATCTTTGTTTTCGTATCAGTAGCTACAGTATTGCATGATTTTATGACAATAGCTGAATAACGGAAACAAAGCAAGCTATAGCATTTTCTTCCTTTGAAAGAACAGGTATCACATCAAAGCCACTGTTTCTGGTTTTGATATGCCACCAGATGGCTCACTACATTTAAGAAAGACAAATTTAACTGCAAGAAACAAAAATATACAAATACAGAAACAGATTATCAGGCAAACACTTACTGCCTGACAAGCTCTTTTTGTGAGCACGTAAATTCCATATGAAGTATGAAATAGACAAAGTCCTGCTGATTTTTCTGTACATTATACCTGTTTCTTCAAAAGACTAAACCAGGTTAAGCGTCATAGGGTGCAAGTTCAGAAGTCTGGACTTTGCTTTATATCAAGTCACTAGAATTTCTAGTTAACAGATGTTACAAAAAATCCAACAGTATTATTCCAATTGAGATGTTCACATGTACTGAAAAACCACTCACCTCTCTAACTTCCACCTTCAAAAGTAAAACACTGCACACAACTTACATATCATCTTTCTAAACAAAGTATTTTTCAGAAACACTGCACTTGTACTTGTGTTAGTTTTAACCAAGCTACTCATCGGTTTTACGTAAGCACATTAAAGACAGTAAAGAAATAATACCTGTTTTCCAGATATATGCTGAACAACTATATTTTTAAAAGAGATGAAAGAATGGGAAGCACAGGTGAACTATTCCCATCTTGTTGCCTTAAATTTAAGCCAGTGCTACTTCTATACCTTATGAGTTGATTACTGATTAAAAAACAATTAAACAGTAAGATGAAAACAGCGTTCTTAGCACAGAGTACAGAGACTGAACATACAAGGTTGGCACTGTCTCTTCATAAAAGTCTTATGAGAACAGAGAGAAATGAGTAGAAAGTATAGTCACAAGAATTAAGAAAAGTCATTCTCACAAGAGAAGACACAAAGTTTATTGCAAAGCTACAGCTGCCCGTTTCATTGGGTTAAAAAATACCTGGACGCTATTTTCTTGTGTTTGTTGAGTCAGTCTCGCATTTGGTAACAGAGAATGAGATCCTAATTTTCTATCCAGGAATACCTCCTTACTACAGGCATAACACCAAACACGGAGCGTAGTAAGGTTGACAGTTAGACAGTGTTTTGTCTCCTAAAACAGGCAAAAAAACAAGAATATGATTCATAAATTTAGCATAATTAAATAACAGAAGCATTAAAATACTGGATCTTTCAATAATGAAATAAATGCGCACGTTGAAGTACCTCATATTTATAGCAATTTGGTTAGTAAGGTTTTAGCACACACTGCAACGCATTATTAGCATAAGCCACTCAAAGTAGAAACAACATAGAATCAGTCTCCAAGCCGCTGTCATATGTGTGTGATATGCTTCTGTGTAACCATAAAAGCAAGAAGACTGACTGTAGTCAGAAGAATTACATTTTGCAATCAACTCATTTTCCAAGTATGTCTGCTATTGGTCATGTCAGCAGTCTCCTTCTCCCACACAGTAAGGACGATGTTTTATTCTACTGGTTTGTTGTATAAAATTCAGGCCACTGGTCACTTAACAAACAATTAGAAGAGTAATACAAGATATTTTAGTCTGTTTACAGTAAGATATGCTTCTATCAATACAAACACTAATTCTAGACTCAATTACTTCTCTTGATGACAGCTTCACATTATGGACAAATAAAATTTTGATGGAGAATATTTTCACTGTTCTAACTTTCACCTTTCTTTTGTGAACTTCTTTTTTTATTGTAAGATTATGCACACAATTGCTATTAAACTCAGAAGATTTTCACCACCTTCCACTGTATGTGGCGGCACTGGCCAGCTTTATACATAGGAGATTTTCTACAAATTAGGAAAATAATACAACAGCTGCAGGATGCCTGACTTCTAAGTTCCCTGATTTAATATGGTCTTGTAAAATAATAATTTTTTTTTAATATTAAATGTGGACTATAGTTTCATTAAGTAGCCCTCCAATTGCACTACAAGTGACTTCGTTATAATGCTTTATATAAAGGCTTTTGAACTATGATTCAGCTTAAAAAGCTCGTTAAAGAAGTACAATTGTACGTAGATTTATATTAATCCAATATTGATGTCTGTAAACACGCACTAGATCCTGCATCAGAAAAAGTCAGGAGTAGGGGTAAAAAGCAATCAGAGCATACTCCTTTTAGAAGCACAGCATGCTATTTGTACATTAATATTCACCAGCTGTAGAGTTTTGGGGATTTTTTTGGTTGCTTGTTTTCTTTTTCGGTATTATTAAAAACCAAAAAATTGTTCAGCGTGCAGCCCTCAATTTATTTTCTGTGACAGATGAATTGTAAGTTGGTAGCAACAATTTCATTTAATCAGAAAGTCAGTGAGTTTGAAAGGATACAGTAATAAAACCACCTCTGCTCCTAGCATGTTCATAGAATGGCTTAGGTTGGAGGGGAACTGAAGGATCATCTAATTCCAGCCTCCCTGCTATGGACAAGGCTGCCAACCACTAGATCAGGCTGCCCAGGATCCCATCCAATCTGGCCTTGAATGCCTCCAGAGATGGAGCACCCACAACCTTTCTAGGCAACCTGTTTCAGCATCTCATCACCCTCTAAGTAAAAAATTTCTTTCTAACATCTAACCTAAATCTCCCCTCTTTTAGTTTAAAGCTATTCCCCTTGTCCTATCACTATCTAATCATGTAAAAAGTTGGTCCCTCTCCTACTTGTAAGCTCCCTTCATGTACTGGAAGACTACAGTGAGGTCTCCCTGGAGCCTTCTCTTCTCCAAGCTAAACAAGCCAAATTCCCTCAACCTTTCTTCATAGGATTGCTGCTCCAGCCCTTTGATCATCTTCATGCCCTCCTCTGGAACCAATCCAACAGTTCCACATCCCTTCCGTGCTGTGGGCCCCAGGCCTGGACACAGAACTCCAGATGGGGCCTCACAAGGGCAGAGTAGAGGGTGACAAATACCTCTCACCCTGCTGGCCACACTCTGTTGATGCAGCCCAGGATACAGTTGGCACACTGCTAGCTCATGTCCAGCTTTTCATCTGTCATGATCCCCAAATCCTTCTCCTATTTGTTAAGAAAGAGTGCTTAGTGCTTTCATTTTGGCAAAGGTTCCAGTCACATATGTACGTGCACTGAAGAAACAGTGAGTCTAAGATCCAAACAGATCCACTCAAGCTGGTCAGCCCAGCCAGAACTCAGCATGCTGGCAAACACAGTGCACACACATCAATGCTCCTACCAACCTGGATCTAAAATCGAAATTTAAGGGAGTGCACATGTTCAGCTTGATTTACAGAGTTTTTATCTGAAGCCACTAGAACAGGGACTATAATGAAGAAACAAAGCACCAGTTTTAGGAATTAAGAATTACTAGTCTTACACCTGTTCTACTCTCTATCTTCATTAATACAAGTTCCCTCCTTTTATTCATCAGGCAGCCATAATCCCAAGAAGTCAGAGTAAAGTACAGCATAAAAGCTGAAGAACTAAAGAAGTCTTTAGTCTACAGACCTTGAAAGTTATCACTGTTTACTTGTTTTTTTTTTAATGTTTATTTAACTATTCCTTTTAATTTTCACCACAGTCTCTATAGGAGCTCTAGGGTCAGAATTACATAATCATGCAGCTACACAGATTCTAGTTGCATGTCCTTAAGCTAGTAAAACATGATTCTATAAGTGAAAAACAAAAATAAAGTGTTACACTAACATATATCATCAACTTCATTAAACAGGGTAAGAAAGTTCTGTAATTTTACTTCATTGCTTCAAGCTACTGTGTTACTAGCAAATACAATTACCTGGGAATGGGTAGTACTATGATCGACATGGGATTCACCACAGCCAACGTATGTACATCTGTTCTGTTGAACAAGATATGAAGAAGGATACAGAATTAAAAAGTGGTGTCAAACAGGTTTACAGAATAGGAGCACACCTCCAGTCCATTTTAAATGCACTAATACTTCAAACTCGCAGGTTCCTACAGAAACCAAAGGACATGCATAGTAAGTGTTAAAATAAATATTACCTAAAGCTAAGTAAGAATGCTGCAAGATTTAACTCAACTCCTTACACTGGTGGAGAGCATTAGACATTTAGTGTTTCCGGAATATAATTTTTTTCTTGCCATTTTGATATTTTAGTTCAGATTAAAGTCAAACTACATTTTTACAACTCATTTGATAGAGACTGTGAAAGAAAATACTAAGTTAGCTCAGCATCATAAACATCGAATTGCAACAGACTTGAAGCATGACATTTATACAAAAATGCCTTTATATCCTTATATACAAGGCCTATTTGTCATAGAATTACCTCACTATTCACTGATTCTTTACCTTTAAATAAGGGTTTCCGGCACTACACTGTTAGGTACTCACTACATTTTAATTAGAAGATGCAAAGTAGTTGTTGACTTTAATTGTGCTAATTGCAAAACATATTTGGCTGAGCTGAATATGAAATCTCGCAGTTGTCAATCTTCAAGCAATTTTCATTAATTCCTCATTTGCATGAGTCAAGACAATCCTTCAAGAGGGTACAGCATGTTATCTGTATAGTGCTCTAAGCATGTTAATTTATGCAATCAAGTTGCAGCTGGACACGGTCAAATTTCTATATTAAATAATCACAGGTGTTGGTTAGGTTACAGATAGTTAACATGCTGGGATCTCACCATGTGCTGGCTGTTTTTCTATGCACAAAAGGTGAAGACAAGATGTTAATTCATCCAAGAGGAGATGTATCACAGCATGAAACTTTAAATGTACTACTGTAATCAGAACACTCTCCTATGGAACTGTTGGTATGAAATTAAGTTTTTCAGTAAGAATCCAAGAGTTCTAAGCGAGAAATAAAAAAAACAAGCTTTAAGCTTCTTGTCTTACATATAAAAATCCTCTTGGCAATGGCAATTAAACTTCAAGTCATCTAAGCAAAAGACATTAAACATAGCTGCTTTTCCCCTTCCTTTCTATCTTCTATCGATAGAAGGAACAAAATCTCATCTCTTCACTGCTACAATACATTTAAAATACAATACATTTAAAAGGTAAATAATGATGTAGATTCTTAAAAATATTCATACATACACCTACAGGTTTCCATCTCAGCCTGTAAGTCTTCCTAATAGGACTTAAACGCTATCAAGAAATGAAGCCAAGCCTTTAAAGAGAAATATCAAACTCTGGAAACAGTTCTAGGCTTGAAGAGCTCAGAAGACATTTTAAAAACTAAGTCAGCCTCATATTTTCCTGTTGGTATGGATCAGAAGCAATAGTTTCAGACTTGGTTTTTTTTTTTTTTTTAAACACACTAAAATTTGATTTTTTTTTTGCCGATAGAAAGAAGAATAAGGTAACAACATATTTAAGAAAGAACTATATATAGCGTAAATACAATACAAAATTCAGGCAAGTTTGAAGAATGTTTCTACATGTTTATAAAGAAGGAGGGGTTACTTATTTTTAAGAATCAAAATTCAGAGTATCTGTTTTTATGGTCTTAAGAAGCCAGCATTTACCTCTAGATGCTATTATTAAAAATTGTAAGAGAAGCTTAGAAAAAGTAGCTTAATTTATTCAGAAACAACATATTATCTTAAGATCTACAGACATGGTGGAAAAAGATTTACTACTTTTTTTTTTTTAAAAAAAAGCTATAAAAGAAGAAGAAACCTTAATATGCTGGCTTCTTATAAAAAAATCTCATTTCAAACACAGTAAGTTACAAGAAAAAGAGCTTCAGTACAGTTGTTCCTCTCAAGAACAACAAAGAAAATCACTCCAACTTTTATCTTTAGTCTTTTAGATAAAGATTACAATTGAGCAGCTTACCTCTAAGCATGCCCAAAGGTTGGGTCCTCTAACTTTACAGTCCTGACAAGTGCCCTGTTCAGTTAAACACACAAGCAAAGAGTGATTTTTATTTACTTTCATCAGTAAATCACAACCTCAAGACAAACTGAGAAAAAATACTGTAAGATCAACTAGCAACTGAATTTCAACCACCAACTAACTTTCAAGACAGAAAAAAAAACAATGTGTTGATACTGGCTCAACTTTCATTTCTCTTAACACAATATTAATCTTCATGTATCTCTAGTAAAATCTTACAGCTCTGAGATTACATCTGAAGAAATGTTCTTGTAAATTAAGCGTAAACATATTTCATGTTATGTTATCATCAAAATTGGTCTTGCTTATCAATTAACATCAAGAGAAATGAAAGTGATGGAACTTACAACACCTGCACATTTTTATTTCCATACGTTCAACACTCCCTGCAAAGGTTTACAAAGATACGATGCTGGAGAAAAACTATTCCCCTCAGGAGCAAATCAGCTGCTCCACTTTTACAAAGAAACACAGTACCATGGGCAGAAAAGGGTTGACTTTTCATCACTTCCCAGTTACTGAGTTACAAAATCTTTTGTTCTGTTTATTAATACTAGCTAAAAACCAAGAGTTCAGACAGGTTTTCAACCTGTGGCTCCTCTATCAGAAAGTGAATCGTGATCAACAAAACTTTAAGCATATATTTCTCTGTTACAGTTTCCACTTGAAACATCAGTTATACTACCTATTCTATAGTTACACTTCCACAGTCTAAGTAACTAACTGCCACAATAACAGCATCTGAGAAAGTTCTGCTTATCTCTTTTAAGTGATGTTTCCATTAAAACATCACTTGCTTTTGAAAACACTGATGAGAAATATACTCTTAAATATTAAGCACAGAAAAAGGGCTTTTCAGCTTTAATGTCCATTATTCCTACCATATTTCGTTTAAGCATTATATTTTACTCCATATTTAGCACTTTTTTGCATTTTATGCCATGACACATGATAAGGTGTGGAACTGAATTCATGAGGACATTTAATGGAGATAGGAAGGAAGGAATGTGCTACCACTCACATGAGACTTCTGTATCAATTCCTCTTTCGTTATCTCGCCAACTGATTCCAGGTGTGGGCAATGGCTGCTGAGCGATGACATTTTCAGACGCTTTATTTTCCGAGATCCAGAAGCTGGGATTTCCAAGACCAAGAAGGCACTTTTCAACAGGAGTAAGAATGAGTAAAACCCAATTCCTTACAGTATGCAGCAACAGTAGATATCTAATGTACAATCTTTATAAGAATGCACCTTCTAAAAATGTTAAATAACTTACTAAAAGTAACTGAATCAACATTCCAAATTAAATACAGCTGAGTTCCAAAAAATGCAATCCTCTATTTTCTGAGTTCTAGGGCACAAACCTAAATAAGTGGAGCAAAGCCAGTCTGGCTGAACTACTCATCTTCCTGGCTTCTACCATGGCACTCAAAAGGCAAAAAAAGAAAGTGACAGCTTTCAAGCCTACCCAGGACTGTAAGTTCTGGAAAGTGTTACTGCACAATACTGCTGAAGTGCGCTGAAGCCACATGACCTTCTTGTCAAGGCAGAACGAAACTTTATCTTGCTTTTATTTATTTACAAAGACACATTCTAGATACCAGGCACATTATACATCAAGAGCAAGCTGAAACTCGTAACTCACATGTAGTACTGACTGCCCAGCAAACTTCTCTCTTGTTTGAGTTCTTCCTGTCCATCCAACAACCTTGATGCAGACAAAGAAACTTATCAGAAATAAGAAATGCTAAATACATTCACTTTTTCATCATTATTTTAATAAAAAAACTCAACTTGGCTGCATTATTTTCACATAAGTACTCAGTTGACTCTCGCTCCAGTTTTGCCCCTTAAACAATCGCTACTGATGCTCTGATCATTTAAGCCCAAGAAGTCTTAAACTTTCATTGCCCAATTATCCATCCAAACTCACTTTCCTTTACCAAGGCATGCAAGTAAACTTCCAACCTAATTCAACAAAGCACTTTCTTCTAACTGTTTGCAGCCTTTGGCACTGTCCTTCCATTTCTCTTGTTTGCTTTGGCAGCTCTAGACCCGTTTCTTCACCTATGAGATCAATCACTGCTTTCAGTACTAAGTAATCCAAGGCTCTCATAGGGAAGATTAGGAACAAGACCTTATCTGGTAAGATCTCATACACATTTTCTAGTAAACTTCCAGCTTTTTATCTTTGACTTTCTCTTCATTTCTACTGTCCCGTAATTAGACATTTGTCATTTCAGTTTCCTCTGATTATTGGAGATATTTTTTAATGTGTGTTATTACTACGCTATATAAATGGCATCATATATTGTAATTATATGTTATACCTATAAAATAATATAAGGCATATGAAGATATGTCTTATCATATATACATATGAATGTATAAAATATTTATTTGAATATAAATATTTATATATATGAGATGTATGTATATATATTCAAGCGTGCACGTGTATCTTTCAATCTTTTTGTACGTCAACAGCTTTACAATAAAATACTTAAGACCTAAGATCATGAGGCTAGAAACACAACGGTAAATAATTTGGGATTTTTGACAAAATTAAGTCTAAATTCTCTTCCCTGGTCAATGATAGAACCATTAAGAAGCATTATTCTTGAATATAAGTTGCACATGGAAAAATATTTTCTCAGTTTGTGTCTATTTGCAGTATTGCTGAAAGACTTCAAACACAAAAACAATAGTTTTTCAGGCAAAAACTCATCAACTTTGTCATACTGGAAGTTCTGGTTTGAACTGTAAAGTTTCTTTCCAGAAAGTAAACAGAAGGATTTATGTAAATTTCATCTTGTACATTTTGCAATGTCTATACAAATGTTAAAAACAGATGAGTGAGTTTCAAATAAAACCTTATCTAAAAAGTCATCACGGTGAATTAAAGCTGATTTAACACAAATGCTTTAAAAAGCTTGGTATAATGGCTTACTAAAACCTAAGGCTTAATTACTTTAGAGAAGTATATTTCTGAATGAAATATTCCAAGCAAAAAAAAAAAAAAAAGCAATGAATGAAGGATGAACTTCACCTCATACTACCAGATTTATATTTAATAGCTATTTCTCACCATTGGAACTGCAAAACCAACACAAACAAACAAAAAAAACAAACTAACTCACATAAGCCATCAAAAAGCATGAGCAATATTTTAAAGCATCATTACCAGCAAGCTATTTATTATTCAGCAGAATTCCATGGCATTATAAGACTTGTGTGGTGCCTACCAGAGAAGGCCTGTCATACACAAGTTAGAAAAACATTAAACACTAAGAGTTCAAGTAACCTTGAAAGCTTATCAAAGTATTTCTTAAAATACATATTAGATTTTAAATAGTTGTTTCTGTTTTTGTTTTTTTGTTTTTTTTTTTTTTTTAATTGAAGCTAAAATCAGTGTTTCCATTCACCTAATCATGGTAGTTAGCATTTCAACAGATGCTGAAATTAACAAATATCTATTTTGATTCAGCTGATATCCCTAGAGCCCTTTTATCAGATCATTTTACAGGGCTGCTTCCACACACCTGAATACTTGCCCTACAAACATGTCTAAACAAACTAATTTGAGAAATCAGAACATAATCATAAAAAGCTAATCTTACATAAATCTCAGCCAAATAAATTCTAATTTTCATAAACAAAACAAGAACTCAGTAATGGAATACAGGTGGAAGACTAAGAACAAAAGGATTTTTCGGAAGGCAACGGTTGCCTCAAGCAGTAATTGTATCTTCACTGTAGGCTTTACTACTTTGACCATACAGCTCCGAATAACAGTGTATTTAGCCAGTAAGCACTAAGCTCAGGGTTCTACATCAACAGTTAGGGTTACTTCACTGCTCACGCACCGGAACAGTCGTGTTTATTTTCTCTTTCAATATCAATAACCAAGAAAGAATGGTACACGGATGTGATTCTGTATCGGGATGTTTAATTACTTAAATAGTAAAAGAGCTCCACAGCTTTCAGTAATTAATTACTACACAGATATTCTTTACACTCAGGAAAAAAAAACACAACACCAACATTCACTGCAAACTGCACATAACCTATGCCTTAGATGGTATGTATTCCGATGTTTAAGATGTACATTTTTTTAATCAACATTCTAAAGAATTCTGTGACAACCTATTACTTCACAACAACAACAATTCTTCTTTAAAAACTTGAAAAAGTTTGATAATAAAACAAATCTAATCGAAAGGATCAAAGGAAGACCACTCCTTAATTTCACGTCCTAAATTCCTTTTTACTCTATTATCCAGTCCATGTTTTCGATACCTGGTCCCTGGATCCAGGAAACAAGGGCTACTCACTGAGCAAGACACAATGTTATTGACACACTTTCATTAGGTATTTTCCCTTGTATTGTTTCATACAACCATTAAGGTTGGAAAAGACCTCTAAAGATCATTATGTCAGACTGTAATCTACCACCAATATTGTCCATTAAACTACGTCCCCCAGTGCCACATCCCCACAGTTCTTGGGCACCTCCAGGGTCAGCAACGCCACCACCTCCCTGAGGAGCATGTGCCAATGCATCGCTGCTCTTTCCGAGAAGAATTTTTTTGTAATATACGATCAATACTAGATCTGAAGTTTAACAAAGAAAAATGTGTGTCTACGCGAAAACATTTGCAATATCACACGTATGGTTATGGCCTATAAATTTAACCCAGGATCTGAATTCTTTTAACCTCATTCTGCTTTTCAATGTGATCTTAGAATCACGATTAACATGATTCTACAATACTACCTACGAGCAGACAGTTAAAAAAGGAAATGTATCTTCAGGACTAAGCTTGAAAGCAGGTGAACTAATGACAGATTACGAGCATTACATTGAAAATGATAAGTCATAACTGATGAACTGAATACTAGAATCCTAAATCGCTGAAAGGACATTAAAAAAAACTCAAACGGAGAGTTAACCCGCTTATAAGGTTACACAATACTTACGTTACGTTTCCCTCTAAAGCTTACAGCCTGCCCACTCCCTTCTTTCCCCACACCACCCAGCGGGCCGACCCCAGAGCACCGAGCCCGCGGGGAAGGCCAGGCCCGGCCCAGCCTGCTGGGTGCACTGGCACAGCGATGGCTGGGGCCGGGCCGCCTCAGACTCCGAGTCCGGACGCAGCCACCGCCCGCCCGCCTCCTGTCCCCTCAGGGCGCCAAGACCGCCCCCATTCCTGCTCTTACCGTGAGAGCGCACCAAGCCTACAGCCGAGCCGGGCCGCGGCCAGCCCCGCCGAGGGCGTACCTCAGGCTCACGGGGACAGCGCTTCCCACCCCGCAGGCCGCGCGGAAGAAGGTGACCGCAACGGCGCCGCGGTCGGGCCGCGGACACAGCGCCCCCTCGCTCAGGCGAACGGGCGCCCACCGGCTGCGGCCGCCCCGGACGCGCCCCGCACAAAGATGGTGGCGCTGCGTGTCTCCGCTGCTCACGTGAGCGCTGCCCCGCACAAAGATGGCGGCCGCAGGCACTCACCCCGCCCTGACCGGCCGCCCGCAGGGGTAGGCTGCCCTGCGAAAAGATGGCCGGCGCAGACTCCGAGCGGGTTGGGCTGTTCTCACGTGGTAGCGGCCGCCTCCTGGCCGACCTCGGCCGCTCCGCGCCGGCCCGGAAGCAGATCCGATCCGTCTCCTAGCAGCGGCGGGAGCGCGGAGGGAGCTACCCGCGGGGGTTTGTGTCTGTCTGCTACAGGTAACAGAGGGCGGCATCCGTAGCGCCGCTGCGCAGTGCGGCCCGGCTCCTACCCGGGGCTTTGGGTGGGTGCTGAGGAGGGCGGGATCTGGGTGCTAGCCGCCCGGGGCCGGGGCAGCGCCGCACAGTTCGGCACCCCCACCCGGAGCTCTCGGGCTGCATCCCCGGGCACAGCGCTGCAACGAGGGGACGCCTCGGGCGCGGGCACAGCTCCCGCTTCTGCGCGGTGGCTTGGCCCTCGCTGTCACCCCGCGCTGAGGCTGCGGTTGGGGGTTTGCGTTGTATTTGGTATCGGGGGAGGGTGTTGTTCCTCTCACAGAGTGAGGTTACGTCAGGCTGTTGTATTTATTTTTTGTCGCGTGTCTGTAGAAACGCTGAATCTTACAATGAGGACCTTTCTGTCTGCCCCTGAACTCTTTCAGCTGCTGGATATGGTCTGCTGACAGTAGCGATTGTAGAGCTGTCTTGTGTATAATTTGGAGGGTATAAGCGGTGAGCTTTCAGGTAATAAAGCAGACATCCCACTGTGGGTGCCTGCTTAGACACACAGTCCTTTGTAGAGCACTGTTACCATAGACTGGAGCTGAGCCAGCAATGCATTGTCTTCTCATTAAGCGCAAACCTCTATGCACAGGCATCGCTCAGACAAGTCAGGTACCTGTTATCTGAGGGCCGCAGTCCTGTAGAAGAAAGCTGCCCTGGGTTTGCATTGCATAATTCTTCATCCTTTGTTTGACAGTATTCAGAGGACATCTGTGACTGATGTTTTTGAGGTAATTCTGCTTAATGAGGTTATGGGAGAGAAGGAGCCATGTCAGAGGAGGCTGTTACCGAGGCACGCTTTTCTCTGAAGACAGTGGCTCTACGGGCATTTCACCTTCCTGTGTCCTGGTATCACTCTCTCATACAGGTAATGTGCACTTTATCTGAGTATTGTAACTTGTGATACATCTTAAAAGTTTAATTGTAATGCAGTACTCATTCTTCTGATCTTAACATGAGCTAAATTTGTGAGGAAGGTCTTGGCCTTATTAGCTAGAATAGCTGTTTCTTTTATTTTTCTTTGGTGATGGTGTATCATCATATATCAGACTAAACAGATGGCTTTTTCTGCAATGTCTGTGTGTCTTCATTTTGCACAATCAAAATAATGGAGCTGTCTTTTCTGTAGAATACTTAAGTGTTTTAAAACTAAGCATAGCAGTTGGTTAAATTTTGGGTAACATTATTGAGTGCAGCGTCAAAGATTGCCAGTACCACTCACTGAGTTAATCTAAATGATGATTCTTTAGCAGAAGTCGAAAAGTGTACTTCTTGCTACTGAGTCACTTCTGCTTGATTAAATAAGTGACAAACAATTAAAACAAGGCAGTGATTCGTATAAAAAATAATAATAACAATTAAGAACCCAACAGATTCTTTTTTTTTTTTTTTTTTTGCTGTTTGTGTTTGTTTTATGCATGGAAAGATCATCAAATAAAATATTAAGGGTCTATTAATTACAGAATTTACTTTCATAAATGGACCTTGTGTGATTTGATTTATTTTGTTGATATTGTGCTGTATAAATAGCAGTGTGGATAGAAGTCCCTTGGGTAAAGAGTACGTTCATTCTGACCTTTGTTTTCAGGTTGGAAGGCTGTGAGTGTTGTGAAGCTGATACTTCTTGTCTGCAGGGAATAGTAAGATGTGTCCCTGGAGCAGCCTCATGACATGGGCAGAGGGGAGTTGCTGTTGTTTCATTGTAGAGATTCAGAGAAAAGAGGTGCTAGTTGCCTGTAACCACGTTTGATAAGCGATAGAGCGAAAAACATCTGAATTACTTGAAAATATGAATATTACAGTTATATCGCTCAGCAAATAAGCAGATTGAAGAGTGAGCCATGTTCTCTTGCCGTAATATACAGGAAGGAGTAAAAAAGGCTTCTGTTTGGCTTTGCAAAATAGGGCTCAAAAACAATTTTTTTTCTATTATGCATGTGGCAAATCACTGAAAAGGATTTGTGATGTATCTTGCAGCTCAGTGCAGCTGTGGATGTCCCACTAATCCCTTTGGCTCTCACCTGGCCATCACAAAATTTGAGAAGTAATTTGTCTTTAATAATAAATTGTTTATCAGTGTTTGTGAGAACAGAATCTCTTAGTTCCTCAGACAAGGAGTTGCCCAGGTTGAGCACACCAAAAGGAGTCCAAGGGGAAAGGTGAAAGTGAAGGAGCATGGATTTCCAGTGAAGTCACATTCTTTAATTTTCAGATAAAACTTTCCCCTGGGTTGAAGAAGCTATTCACAGTCACAGCAGTGAGTGCAATCTCTGTCATTTTTCTGGCCCATCATTTTAAAAGAAAACGTGGAAGGAAAAACAAGCAAGTGTCACAATGGGAGCCAGGTCATCTACTATTAGAATGTACCAAAGCGGCCGCATCAGAAAAAGGTACGTGAAGGAACAGCAAAGTATTTTTGTTTGTCTTGGGGGGAGGAAAGGGATGTGAAGGGATGAATGTATGTAACAGGATATGGTGGTAAAATAAACCATTTTCCTTTAATGTTGCGGAGGTTTGAACTGTTAAAGTAGAAATTGTTAAAAACAGAGTTATTATTTTATAAATTAGCTAGTTTTCCTCTCAATGTTAATGTTTTAACTGTAAATTTGAAACTAAATATATATTTATTCAATTAGTATATCAACAATTGGATTTGCAGTTCTTGTGGATGTACCTCAAAAGTGAGAAAAGCAGATTTAAACTGTATGGAATGGGAAAATAACTGTACTTAAAATGTGTGCTTATTGTTATGGATATGGACTCTTCTAATTCATAATTCTAATATAGAAGTGCAAATAAAATAATAATTGTTGTTTGCTTCTGAACTGGATTTTACTGAAAAGACTGGAAACAGTTCTTGCTAGTTCTTGCTAACACAAGATATGCTAGTTTTAAAGCTTCTACAAACTGAAAGCTTTCTATCTAATAGGTTCAAGTTGTTCCAGTAGCCGACAAAACTTGACTCTTTCTCTGAGCTCTGCCAAGGAAAAAGGATCACAGTCGTGTATCTATGCAAATGGAGGGCTTTTCAGTAAATACTCTGGTTCAGTTCAGAGTCTGGTCTCAGTAAGTAGAAGTGTTTTAAGGCATTTCAGTGTCTGTTAACCTGCTTTGGGTGTGCATCTAATGGTTTCACTGAGCTGAAACAGCTCTGAGTAAGCTGTATACCCTGCCTCTGAAGGCTAGAGGGGCTGACTGCGCAGATGACAACCTCTTTGTGGAAGAAGCTATTATACTTTCTACATAGTAAAAATAGTTTTTGTCAGAGATTTTATGTAACTGTAAGGTAAATGGGACAGCCCGCTGATTCTGTCCCCCTGACCTTTCCTGTCTTGTGTCTAACAGCTTCATAGGATCCAGTTCCATGAGATGGAATGAGCCAAACCTATGCTGCTCAGTGCAGCTGAAAGCAGGATTCCACTTGCATTTTGCACTCAGTTATACATTCCTGTGTGTGTGTGTGTATGTATAACATAAATATACATGCGTGCACATACATAGCTTTGATGCATTTTAGATCTTTTAGTGAGTCAACTTACAGACTTGGCAGTAAAATCACTTGTGATAAAACAGGGTTGAACACTTTTTTTGCTAGGTTACTGAGTTGGATTAAATCTCCAAACATTAGAATTGACACAATAGTAGCATAAAAATCTGAATGTAGAGAGGTGGCGAGACCTTCTCAGCCACATCAGCTCCTCTTAGACTTGCAGTCCAGAACAACAGGTCTTGAGCATGCCTAAAAACTTCTGGAGTTGTATAACTTATTGGCACAAATGCCATGGGAAGGATAGCTTAGTACAGTTCAAAGATGATAGAAAGAGAAGAAAAGAGGTAAGGACCACTGAACCCCTGGTCAGAATACTAAAATAAATGAAGGTTCCTTATGCTCCTCTGCTACATTGTAGATGTTATGGTGTGGGCTCTTCAGGCTGCAGATGATCTTTGTTTCAGTGATCAGCAGCTCTAATTAGAAACTGTTTACAGGACAAGAAGTTTAATGCAGTGTAGTTACTTTAATGTTGTGACTAGAAAGTGGGTTTACATCAGTCTAGATGTGTTTTATTTTTGAGACTTATTTCATATTTCTTTTTTAATAATCTACCGTCAAATTTAACTTGGAGAACAATATTGGAAATCACCAACTACTTTGATATTTTAGAAAAGGAACAATACTGACTTCCAAAACATTGCTGTTAATACTAGTGTGTGATTTATCAAAGAAAACAATTACGCTTGGCCTGATGATAATGCTTCTCTAAAATCTTTTAAGAGGTAATTTGTAGGTAAGACTTGGACCATAATGTGCTCTAGTAGGATTGTAGTCTTAAGGATACTCTGTATAACAACACTTCTAAATATTGTTGCTTTTAAATTGTGTTTATTTGTTTACCTTTAGGTTCAGAGTGCCACTTCTTGTCACAGTTGTGCTTGTGCCAATTCTAATTCCTGGGACAAAGCAGATGAAGAGGATATTAAGCTTGTTAATATTCCAGTGACTACACCTGAAAATTTATATTTGATGGGTAGGTTATCATAAAAACATTGAACATCTACCAGCAATGAAAGTAAATAATTGTTTTTATAACAAAGTGGCACCTGCACAGTATTACTGCAGTAATTTTTTCAGTGTCCTGTGAGCACCTAAGAACATTTCTATAAAATAATGAAAACCTGCTTAATCTAGAGTTAGGTTTTGAAAATACAGATTTTTGATTCCTATATTCGTAGTAGTTAACTATAGGTTTGTTTTTGAAAGTAAATAGGAAAAACTACTACTGTCCTTGTTGCATTAATCATATTGTGAATTTCTTCATTTAAAAAAGGGAAGCGGCTGTTTTAAAAGCTTGCATTTCTGCTGTAATCATGCCTGTTATCTATGTAGTTTCCTGTGACTCTAAAATGTGAATACATATGGTAGCTGTGTGTTTGATGGAGTGGAGGTATTCCTGATCTTACCCTAGGTATGGAGCTCTTTGAAGAGGCACTGCGTCGATGGGAGCAGGCATTAACTTTCCGTAACAGGCAAGTGGAAGATGAAGCAAGCTGTAGTTCCATCAAGCTGGGAGCAGGAGATGCAATTGCGGAAGAAAGTGTAGAAGTGAGTATATTTAATCTACTGTTGCTGTCCTGATAGTTCATTGCCTTTTGTTACCAGAATATTTTAAACTTCTAATGCAGTTACCATAACTGAGAGTGATTTCAAAGAACATGCATTTGAAGGATATCTAACTTTTTTTTTCCCTTTCTTTTAATTAGTTAGTTCAGGGGGCAAGTAGCTTTATTTCTTGTCAATTGCTGCTGCATCAGTGTTTACTTTGGGATGGTATTACTATTATCAAGTTACCAAGCATTTCTTTAACCAGTTCTCTCTTGGATTGTCTCTTTCTTGTACAGCCGTGAGAGGATATCTGCTTAGCAAAGATACAAGTCTTGGGAAATAAGATTATTTGTGAATATGATATTATATGATATTTGTGAATATTCACAAATACTATTTTTGAACTTTATCTGTATCCCTTTGTTCTCATGAAGTAAATGATGAAATATTTTGAAATAAACATACGCATGTGCAGCTTTCACTCTGTCTGGTGCAGTAAGCATCACAGATAATTTTGAAGTTTTAGATTTTTATTATACTAAATAAAATATATGTATCTTTAGAAATGCATGTGTTTTCTGGATGTTGAAGTGTTTATCTGACAGAGACTTTGTGCTGCTTGTAGGAAACTAGCATGGCACATTGAACTCTTTAAAGGCTGAATAAGATTTCTTTGTAAAATCCAAGAATGTAGACTGTAAACAAATAGAAAATCTTCTAATGTCTTTCTTCTTGCAGGATATCATTAGTGCTGAATTCATCCATAAGCTTGAATCCCTGCTTCAAAGAGCTTATCGTCTTCAAGAGGAGTTTGAGGCCACCCTTGGGACCTCTGATCCTGCGTCTCTGGCTAATGATATTGGTGAGTGCTGGTACTTTGTTTTTATTGCTTGTATTAATCCCTCTTGTGGAGGGAACTCATGGAAATATCCACTGAGCAGAGCTGTATTTATCAGTAACACAATAAATTCCAGGTCTTTTATATTATTATTTAAAGCTTGATGTAGTATTCATATTTTAAATAAGAATGAACTGCTGAGAGGATTTTTTTTTTTCCCTCATGGATTGTCAGTATGTATCAGTATTTTCAGAATTCTTCTCAGCTTTCTAAAATTTATCTTGACTCAGGTATTTAAATACTTATGGGGTAAAAATATATGTTCCTCTTCTTACAGCATGATTGTCTGAAAGCATTTCAAAAGAAAGCTTCAGGTGTCTTCTGAATATTTTAATTGTGTGGCCTGGTGTAACTTAATCCAAAAAAAAAAGCCCAGCCCATAACAAAATGAAACCAGAAGACAGAAAAAGATATCAATTTTCAAAGCTGCCATCCTTAGAGATTGAAATTTATCATAGGTATGAGTGACTAAACCCGAGATGTTGTAATGGCAAGTCTAATAAGAGTAATTGCTGCCAGACATGCTGATTTTATTTGAAGAATTGGTTTAAGATGTTCCTAAAGCCTGATATCACTGCACGCTTTCATAATTCAGTATCAAGCATCTGATCTCAAATAACTGTCAGACTTCAAAGGCGGAACATATTCTGGGATTAGTTTTAGTTTGTAGCCTTGTTTGTTAGGCTTCAGCTTTGGTTTGGCTGGCACAAGGTGGCAGTGCTCTCATCTGTTAGCCTTCACATCATTTTGTAACTTCTAAATACAGATCAGAGTAAGGTGGGAATTAGGTCAGAGCTGGCTTTCTGACATGACTGCGTACACTTGCAAACATAACATAAGCAGAAAAGTGTTTGGATGTTTTATTTTGATGTCTGAAGCCATAAGCCATAAATAAAGTTGCAGCACGTATCCTTTTTTAAATAGAAACTTATTTGTAGCTTTTGTCCTCAGGCAAGATGAATAAAATGGAATTCAAGGGGCTCAGTGTGTTTAGTTGTTGATTTGTTGTGTTTCCCTGGAAGTATTTTAAATTGATATTTTGTTATTATTTTTTTTTAGATGTGATAATTTTATTCTTGTTTACCAAGAATGCTCTGACAATTCAGTTATTTTCAGAAGTTCTTCGTAGAAATCATTTGTGATCTCCTGAATAGGTGTTGTCAGTTACTTCGTTATGAATTGTATTTGTGCTGGCGCAGATGCGTGAGGGCAAAAAAGTGAAGAATTAGTTTAGTGAGTAGTGCTTCACTGTTCTGGATTTGAGTTTTTCATCGTTACCTTAAATTCATGGCTTGAACAGCAAGTGTAATATCAGAGAATGCACCACTTTTGCAGAAAGTTATTTTAGAAAATAAACAGAAGAACATCATCTCATCAAACATTGTGATGCTTAAAAGATTTAATACAGAGGATGTTTTTGTCCAATATTTGTTAGATATAGAAGCATTTATTCACTCACGATTTCATAGATAATTTACCTTCCTGTAGGATATAATGTTTGAATGTTTGAAGAAGGATATTTCTGAGATCAGTGTTTTTTGGTAACTTTTCTGGGGAGAGACAGAAAAATGCGTTTGGGAGAATCCTCAAAGCTTTCTTACGTTTTTGTTTTTCCATTAATTTTTACTTAGTAACCCAGTGAAAGAAAATGAAAAGAGCTCTCAACAGACTTTCCCTTACTACCCCAAAATGTATATATTAATATGTAATACTCATTTTATTTTGCTTCTCTTTGAAACTTTGTATAACCCTTTTACAAAATGGTAGTCCTGGACAATTCATATCTAAACTTGTGAAAGAAGCTGGATGAAGAAAGCACCCTAATCCATCACTTACTAGTCACCAGTCTTGGAAAGAGGAAAGTGTTCCAAATGATTGGGAAATTGCCAATAGAGTTACAAGTGAGGAGGAAAAAAAGGGGGAGGGGGCTGGTGAAAGAAAAAGCACAAACCAAAATGTCATGCCTATGAAATAATGGAGTTAATAATTCACAGTTCTGTTACCTCAGAAGATAAAAGCTGTAATTAGTGCCAGTCGATATGATTTCTTGGGAACTAGCTTTTCTTAAACTGTAGGTTTTTTTGAGAGATGTGTGATTTTGAGAATTGATATAGCATACATTAGATGATAAGAATTAGCTTGCTGACTTGAACATTTGTTGATGCTCTGCCCACTATTAAGGGAAAGGTTTGTAGAAAAGTATTTTAGGACAAACTAATACTGTAATTTTATCAACTATGTAGTTGATGATAAAATTCTTCATGTGGCCTGAAGCTGATGAAAAATAATCATTTAGGACATTAAAAACATTGAGTAATGAAAAGGAAGGGTTAGTATTGATTGAATTATCTTTTTTGAATGATTGCAGTTGAATATAGGCAAGTAGGGATTGTACATAGACATGGAAGATTTAAAAAAATAAATAGGAAAATTATGCCTCACAATCGATGTAAGTTATCAGTATAGGGCTGTGGGGAGGAAAAAAAAACACAAACATTACTAATCTTTGACTATGTGACAAGGACTGTATCAGCATATTTGCAGAGATGCAGTCTTCTTTCTGTATGGTTTTGGGATGAACTGGACACAGTATACTTCAGAAGATATGGAAATACCAGACAGCTCAAAGCAAACCATAAAAATGATGTGTGTTTTGAAGAGACAAGCTCATATGTGGTTTAATTTGTGTAAGGTTAGCTCTTTATTGATGAATATACTGAGAGGAGACTTGCTTCTTCTGGATAGCTACTTACACATGGAAAAGTTATGTGATGCTGGGGAATATTTAGACCTGGTTGTCAAAGTCATAACTATATCCAGTTTCTGCTTGTTCAAGTGAAACAAATTAAGTTCTGAACTAAGCTTGCCCTGAAACGTGTTGAGAGTATTCCAGGGTTTTAGATGTATTGTTGTTGCTTTATCATCATCATTATTATTATTATTGAATGCTGTTTTGAGGAAAGATTTTATTTCTTTTTGAGATAGAGGGATGGGTGTGGGGCTTAAATGGTCATTGTAGTCTTTCTGGCATTTAAGTGTCCAACACGGCGACTGCTACTTTTACTTCTTTCATAGACCTTTGAGAAAAAGCCTTTGTTCACCTTAATAGGTAACAAGAAAACGCTTTGCTTTCTGGTTTGGTTGGTTGTATTTTTCCCTCCTCTGGTTAGATATATTTTGTGAATTTTTCTTCGGTTTTCTCCATCTTTAGCACTTGTGATTAACCACAGCTGGAGACAGGGCTCTGGCAGTCGGGCAGATGCTATCAAGTGTTATCAAAAGACTTGCTACGAAACATCTGACAAGCATTCCTTATTACTAAACCCACAGCTATAGTGAGCTCCAAATCTGGCCAGGACAGAAATTTTCAAGGTTAAAATTACCCATTGATTTCTAACTTTTCAGTTTTCACTGTAAAATATTCTGCCAAATCTCTGGGGCTCCTGAAACCACTCTCCCGCCTACTTGTTTACTAACGAGAGATGTTGCTCCTTCCCCGCGTCTTTAAATGTTGTTCTTCCCAGGGTCTAATTTTCTCTAAGTAAGAAGTTAGTGCTGCTGTTGACTGATGTTCTTCTGAATTTTGTGCTCCTTCCTTTCCAAGCCTGATAGCTTGACAGTTACGTGAGCTGTACCAACCTCCCAAGGTTCCCATAGCTGTGTAGCCCTGCATACCATCAGCACGTTTCACTGCGGAAGACTGAGGAATGGGTGCTGCAAGCAGGGACACATTGCTGACATCTGTCTCATACCACAAGCTTGCTTTTCTTTTCATGATCCCATTTACTAGTTGAAGTTGTTTGACATGATAAACAATTTGCCAACGTGCTTTGAGAGACAGACTTCTGGAGGAAGGTATTGGTAATGTGCTATGTGGGAAAGTCAGGAGCAAGTTACCTGGGATACTGTTAGAATAGAATCGCTCGTCACTGCAGCTAGTCTCTTTCATGATGTGGCCGAAGTGCTTCTCTGCTGCTTGCTGTGACAGGTAAAAGATGGCTTGTCAGAGCAAGCAATTGTCACTTGAAGTGGTTGCATGCTCTAATCTAATGTTCAACTTCATGCCTGCTAAATAAATACCTCTTGTGGGTAGAATTCTGCCAGGCTGTTGTTGCTGTTGTTATTAATTGCAAATCATTTCTTTCAATTCAATAACCTATTGTTGAGTTAGAAATGAATACAGCCCTGGAAAAGATTTACATTTTAAGAAGATAAAATAATGGAACTTAATTATATTCACTGTGGTTGCATTCCCTGCTGGACTTCTAGAATTATCGTAGAAACCAGCAAGCTAGAAAGTGATTTTTAAAGCACAAGAATTTCTGGGTGGGAAATAAAAAGAAATACACAAAGCTAAGCTGCTGTTGGTTTTGTGCTAATTGATTCTCTGAGGACTGAAACCTAGGACTGGAAAGCCTAGAAACAGGCTTTCCTGGGGCAGGCATAAGCTCCTCTGAGTCAGGAAGAAGGCAACTGGCAGAAAACTCACATCGTAGTGCTCGTTGTCAGTGCTGAATTCCTAATTCTTAAAGTTATTACTTTGATTTCAACTGCGAAAAGGAATGCTGACACTCAAGCTGACGGTGACTTGCATATATACTGTCCCCTAAACTTTTTGATAATATATATATTTTTATTAGTAATTACATTTTAACTTTAAAATATTTGCTAGTTTAATTTCTTGCTTATACCATTTACAACAAATAAAAGATCTGTCAGTAAGCTTGGTGTTGTTGGATGGTAGGTATGTCTGTTTCTTTTTTTAATTTTCTCCTCACACTCCAAGATATGCCTGGCATCTGGGAGAGAATGAGCACAGCCTTTAACCTAGTGACAAAACTCTTGGGAGAACTTGCATATTAGAACCCTTTTCTCTTACTGCTTTTAAACAGGAAAGCCTTTGCGTAATCAGCGAAGCTATCGAAGGATCATTTTTATATATTTAATCAGCACAAACTTCTGTGATGTTTTGCTGTCTTTTGGTGAATAAGTGAGGTCTGTTTCTTCCTTCCTGCTTATAAAACTTTAATGGAAAATATTTAGTTTGAGAGTATCACGCTTTATTTGGTTGCACACAAGAAATATTTCTGTTTCTAATTCTCAGATAGGCACCAGTTAGGAGGTAGGCAGTTTTTAACAATTTACTTAATTGTGCTGCCTAGTAGTACATACCATAAAATAATTGCCGAGTGGTTTAACTTTCTGTCACATGTTGAACATTTTGTTTGCCTTCTGTTCCCTGATGATAAATTTATATTAAATGATTTCTTCATTTCTTGGAGAAATACAAATATTTTTTTCTAGAGGCTGAAGCAGAATTGGGATGTGGGTATTTGAAACTGAAACAAAAGAAAACAGCTTTTTCTTGAAGCATGGAGAAACATTCATCCCAAGAAATCTTTTATAAATGAAAGTAGTATTGCTAAGTTTGATCAAGAGCCCAGAAAAGTTGTTTCAATCCTATTTTTTTTAAAGTGCAGATTCTGAATTTAATTTAGCATTCATAGTTTGTGGAAGTTCAGTAACTGCTGAAGCTTGCTGCGTGTTGCTGTGATGTCTCCTGTATTGCAATTTAGTGCTGCAACTAACTCGTCTTTTTGGATGCATGAAATGACAGATATTTGAATTGCAGAGGACGTTCTTCAACTATCAGTAGTATTTCAGACCTTGCTCTAAAGGCATAGTTGGCCAGTAGTAGTAACACTTCCTCTCCAAATTGCATTTGGCAATCTTCTTTGCCCAAAAGTCCGTAACGGCAGGATGCTGAGATTGTGAGATTGGGAATTAAATGTTCAATTTAAAACTGTAAACAAAAATATTTCTGCAAGCATTACATGTATCAAAGGATCGTAATGGTTGGTTTTCTCAGTAATATTCTGTCAATTTTAGCAATATCGTGCTGAAAAGTTAGAACAGTTTTGCATGGGCCTGCACAGAAGTTGTCAGTATTGAAAAGGTTAGTGTTTGATAATCTGTATCTTTGCGTTGATATTTGATAGCCTGGAGTGTTTCTTTTAAGAGGAAGCTCAGATGCCTTTTCATTGCATAGTATAACAGATTAGCTGCAATCTTCTCAGCGGTGGCTCAGGATAATCTTTTTTTCTGTACCAGAGCCAGCATTGGAGGTCACTTATTGTTTGTTAGCTTGGGGGTGGTGTGGCTAGAAACTCCTGAAAACGCTTCAAATAGGATCGGACAGTGTCTGTTAGCACGTGCCCCCCAGCAGTGCTCTCTAGGTCAGACCATGCAGGTGTTTGTATGCCTTGTTGCTTTTCTGCAAGTGGGATCTCTGAAACCTGCCTTCTTTCTGTCCGCACCAAAACTCCAGTTTAAATCCTCATCACTCTCACTTCATGAATCTTACTGTGTTCTCATGCCTTACCTTGTTCATTTAAAATTTGCTTCTCTCAAACGGACTTAACCATTGTTTATAAAAATTATCTTTGTTCTTTTTTTTTTTTTGTGTGACCATTTCTGCTATTAAGGAGTCCCTTCAAGAGCTCCTCTTCAAGTGAAATGCAAATTTCCCCGTCCTTCTTTCTCTAAAAGCTATTGATAACTGAGCCACGATCCCACTACCTGATTTAAATTCCTGAACTTTGTTCTGCTGGCTGATCCCGTGCTTCTCTTCACAGTCCTCCAAATACAAAACCTGTGTACAATTGTTTCTACTCTACTTCTACAGCGCAAGAGCAGCTGCAATCATTTCTTTCCCAGTGTCTCCCCCTTAACGCGAGCTTCCTGTCTCCTTTTGGTTATTCAGGCAGTGCTTCATCGCTCCTAACCTTTCATCTTCATTCAGAACTTATGAAATTACGAATCGGCTTGTAATTAATGAAGAGCATAATGTAATCGAAGTAATCCTCAAAACAAATATTAGATTGGCTGTCTAAAATACTCTTACAAACACTGAAACAAAATATTTTTAATATTTAGTTAGGTGTTATTTGCTGTTTCCTTTCATTTTGCAAGGAGAGCAAACCATGCAAGTAAGTGATGACTGACTGTTACTCAAATTGTCAAGGGTTAGTCTAGATATTGCTCCATAGACAGACATGAGATGATGATATAAACAGAAGGGTACTGGAAATTGAAAGCTGGTTTGTGGCAGGGCTAAGTTCTTTATCTGCCCAGCACTGCAGTTTGAGTTAAAACCCAACACCTGCTGAAATGATTAAATAAATGTATAAATATTCCTTGATGGGAACACATAGCATGGAACGTTATGTGGCATTGCTTTTAAAGTAAGTACTTGCTGCTGAACAGTAAGGAGAGTGTTCAAATTCAAAGCAGAGTGTCAAAACAGATGAACAGGTCAGATTATAGGTACATGTAATCTAATATTTAGTTTCTAATAGTGGTTGTTATTAGTTTTGAAAGGGGTTTAAGAATAGTCTGCATATAAAAGAGCCTTCCTTTAGCAGAACTCTTGGCTTCCAGACTATGGCTAGAGGCTGCTGTAGCCAAGTTTACCTCTGACCATCTGTTTTCAGATCAGACCTCTGAACATCCCTTTGAATCATTTTATGCTTTCAGCTTTCACAATGTCATGTAGCTGTGTCTTAACCACACCTTTATCATTTTTAAAATAATGAGAGAAAAAAAAAAATCCACCTAGTAAGGACAGGGCAGCTGCTATGAAATGTAATAAATCTTTCTTCCTGGTATTTATAGTTAAATCTCTCGATATGCTCTTTTCCATCTTCTCTTTTCAACCTTCTTGTGCGTACACAAAATCTTCCTGACTGTTATTTATTGCTTCTCATTTCAGTTGAGCTGTAGTTCCTCACATCTCTCCTTGTGTGAAAGCCATTGTATAATTGTGTTTGTACTGGATAGCTTTCTGTATAGCTTTCCAAGCTTCAATGTATACTCTTTCTGAATATGTTGGCCAAAATTTACTATATAGGGCTCACACGATACAGTCAAAATAAGGACTTACAGTGACATACTTTTCATCTCCTGATAACTTCTGGCATTCTGGTTGTGTTTTCTACTAGATGACCCAAGAACAATCACTTTCCTGCACATCTTTTTTATGAGCTGTTTCTATTGTTGGGTTCCTGTAGCTCAAGTTGTTCTTGTGTGTTCATTTGCTGTTAATAAATGGCTAATCAAGTGGTGAAACAAATTAGACACTTAATAAGCTTCTTCTGTATCTCATTTTGTTCAAACTTAAATTCAACTATCTTAAACAGCTTGCTTCGGTAGTCAACTCTGGTCCCTTGTTATCCTTTCACTTTTTTGATTTTTTTTTTTTTAATTCTGTGAATTTATTTTAATGAAAATGTTGCCATGTATCTCAGCCATCATTTCTGTGGGAATCGTTCAATAGCTTCTCACCTTTTTTAAAAATTATTTTATTTTTAATTTGCTGTTGATCGTTGAGAGGCCTTTCCCTCTTATAAGAACTTAACTGCTGTAGTAGTTTTGGTAGGTGAGTTTTTGAAAGCTTTTCTAGTACAAACTATTAATTAAGTCACTTTTCCACAAGCTAATTGATTATTTCAGGAAAACTACACTTCCTTTGTAAAGGTGTGGAGCGTGATTCTTCTGTCCTCTGGACACACTGGCAATGCCCAATATATCAGAATTCTATATTATATTCTTTATCAGTTGTTTGTTACAGGATTCATACCTGCTGTCTGTAGTTAAATAACAATGGAGCCCTTACTAATAGTTTACATTAAGCTGCCTTTCATTTATGTTACCAGCTGTTGTGAAAAGCTGTGAACAACAATCAGTAGTTCATCAATTTCATACTTAATCTTTTTTTGAAAACTCATTGTCTGCAATGCCCTTATTTGTTGTCTGTTCCTCTTACATTTTATTTGTTGGCCGTTCTCCTGCTTACTTTTAATCTGTAGGTTCTCTGGTTTTATTTTAATGCTTGTTTCTGTTTTTCACCTTTTCACACATATCTACCTCCTCTTTGCGAAAGGGAAAGCGATCCTTTTCCCCACACATCAGGACTGGATTTCATAAATCTTGCTTTCATTTTGAATACTTTTCAAGAGTGGTACATACGGAGTAAGTGGAAACAGTCTTCCAAAGGCAGGAAGTCACATTGTTGGTTGTTTTTATTATTATTTTTATTCCTTTTTTTATACCGCTTTTCTTCTGATATATTCTTAACAAGTTAAGAAGTTACGAATTCTTTTTCTTACTAAAGAGGATGTATATACACTTACAGTCTGTGTGTTTATGTACATTCTGAATATAAATGTTCCAGAGGCAGGAAAAATCATACCAGAGAAATGGCAAGCTGTGGGGGTGGGAGAAGTGTTTATTTTTCTGGCTGGAGTATTGCAGTGTGAGGTTATATAAACTGATGATCAAGAACATGTTTTGGCCCATAGGCCTAATTCCTGCTTCAGAACTTCAACTAAAAGTAATTTATTGTTGCATTAAACTCTATTTTCAGACAAGCCTCTCTTAAACATTCTTGGGGAAAACGAAAGGAGAGCCGGAATGGGGCAAGAGAGATACAGACAGAGTGATAGTTCAGTGTTTAAGAAGACTTCAGATATGTTAGCTTGGTAGCTTAATCTTAAAAATGCGTAATATCAAGATCAAATATTGACAGAATCATACAAAATCAGCAAATTTAGTTCTCAGTGCTATAGCTCTTTTATCAATTCAATAGGTAATTGATACTAAAATAAATCAACTTTTATCTGCAATTTATGTTCAAGGGGTTGGAATGAAAACGTTGTGTGCACGCATGCAAGAGCGAACTATTTTTCTTAACCCGTGTGCCTGCTGTGTTTGAGTCTCACTGCCAGTTAAGTCAGAGACTCTGACCCATGGGCCCAGTGTAAATGGCTGAAGTGTATCCACACAGCACAGTCATCAACAGCAGCTGCTTACTATGTTGGTTATTTGGCACTATTGTACATTGTTGCTACAGCATTGCACTTCTATTTACTGTTGGTATAGCTTGTGCCTTTATTTAATCATTTACTTTGTGGCTGGAAGGCATAAGCAGCTTGTGTAAGCATTCAGTTTCTGAAAGGTATTTTTATATCTTAGAATTTTCTTAAACTTTTGTGTCAGCTTTCCTTCTTTTCAAAGTTGAACCTGTATGTGTGGGTATACCTATTTTTCTGGAAAGCTGTAGCAAAAGGTGCTGTGAACAACAACAGAGGAAGTAAAGTTCATTAGTTTTCTATCAGTTTTCTCTTATGCATACTCTTATGCATATACTTATGCACTCAGCTACAAAAAGTTATAGAACTAACTGTGGTTTTGAGATTGAAATAGCAAAGAGGAAATAAATCAATCGTACTTGACGGTATGTCTGGTCTGTACACAATGTCCCCCCTTACCTGATAATCCTGTCTGTAGCAAAGTGCTGTGGAGTATCTGATTCAAGAGTATCTGATGCAAGAGCACATGCTGATCACACGAGGCTTTGTTCTCTCTACTGCTATTTAAAGCTGTCCTTGTTCTACATGCAGAAATGCCTGCAAATGTTTAAAGGCAAACATGTAAGTATTTCCAGATCGCAATGAACAGATGTAGTTTAGGTTTTATTTTTGATTAACGATGGATAACTAATATATTGGCTAGGTTGCAGCTCGGACTACATATGCTGGAGTAGCTACCTAAGCAGTGTCAAGTGTCATAGATTAGGGTGCACTGATGGTTAAATATAATTCAAGTATTAATGTGTTGTTACTAATGCATTTAACAATCTCAGTATTATTCAGAGGAAGAACTTTTCATACAGTATTAACTTTAAAGGGTTCTTGTCTAATTCTTTCCAGGGCAAGAGGAATGCAAACAGGCCCTAGCCTGTAGGATGCTTAAGATATTATTTAAATCTTAGTGTTTGAAGTTACGCATGTATCTTGCTAATTTAGGTTCCTAAAGTGAATGCTGTGTGAAGCTGGGTTTGCAGAAGCCAGTCACATTGCAGAATGGATTCACTAGAGTAACACTATAATATTCTTCTGCCCTGAAGTAGCCTGCTTTTTGAATACAGAATCTGACTATTAGTCCAAATAAAAAAACATGTATTTACCTCTTTTTATTGACGCTTACTTCACTGACTGTCAGCAATAGTTGGTTCTGTTTTCCTAACTTAATACCTATTGCTGGGATAAAAACATACCTACCTATCTTTCTTATCACTGCCTTCAGACCTGCAAGCTGGATCACGTGCATGTTAACGTGATCATGTTTCAGGAGTAAAGTGTCCTGCACTTTTAAAATATATTTTTATTACCAACTGCTAGACAGTACGCTTTTCTTTCAATGTAAGAACAAATGAATACGTGGGTTCCTTTTGTCAGTCTGTCTCTCTTACTTTGAAATGCAAATATCCCTGAAGTGTAATACTCTGGCTAAAGAAAAATCTTTCCAGCAATCTTGTGTTTAAAATGTCACTTCAAAGAGAACATGCTGGATGATCCCAAACCCTTACACTGTCCATATGCTAGTATATGAAATGATATTTATAAACTCTTCAAGGAACTTCATAAAGCAGAAAGTTTCAAAGTTTCAGCCAAGGAAAGAAGCGAGAGGTACTACTAGCAATGAACTTGTGCAAATATCTTACTTGTAGTGATCTTTCTTTTTTAGAATTTTATTAGATTTACCCAGGTATGTTAGGACAGAGGCCAGAGGGACAAGTTCATTTACATTTGAGGCTGCTTTCAAGTCTGATGAGAAGGCTTTTCTACCTAACCTGCTTATGGGCACCTCTGATGTAGGAAACAAATTAAAGGAACTAATTCTAGATGTATAAACCTCAAAATTAACCTTGCATTTCCTTCTCCTTTAATATGGTACTGCATTTTGAATCTGCTTTGCATCACAGTGAGTGAATGTGCTATCACACTGTATGTGACTGAACAGACCATTCTATTGTCAGTAAAAAGTGCATGTGCAAAAATAGTGGCAGGTTGTGCTTGTTTTTAAGATGTGAAGAGCTAAGAAAAGGCAGTGACGTTCAAATCTGATGACTAAGGCATCTGGCAATCTTCACAGTGCTGTGCTATAAATCCCCAGTGGACAGCCCACGTTTTAAAATAAGCATCGTGTGAATTCAGACTAGACTTTGCTATGGCCAGAATAGATGTTATGCTTTCTGAACTACAGGAGGGTGGAGTGCTCCTGCGAAGGTGATGTGGTGACAACTTTGTCTTGCATTTTCAAAGTCTACGTTTTTAAAGAAATGATAAGACAGTTTTATGGAGGGAGACAACAGTGAGATGTAGTTTATACAGAATATAAATCTCAAATTTGTTTCAGACTCATAGATTCAATCAGGCAGAGAATCAGAGCAGTAAGCCAGTAGTAAAACATGTATTTTGTATTTACTAAACTGATTTCTGAGCTGCCAGCATATGTGATGCATTAGTTCAGGTTATCAAGTACACATTAGAGTCTGCTATATTTTCTTAAAGTCCAGATTTCAACAATTTAGCACCAAGTGTGTTTATCTTGCCTCTTCTTTGAGACTTGAAGAGCTTCTAATGCTGAAGGCTTTCTATTTTGAGATCTTGGTTTTAAAAGAAAGCATGCCACAATGATTCAGGAGGTGTTCACAGGTCACATTCTTTACAACAAGAAATTTGATTAATTTCTGACCTTTCAAAAAAAAAATAAAATAACTATCAGAAAATATTCCAATTCAGTTACCAAATTTGTGGAAGGCTTGTTTAACAAATCTAAATTTTGAAAGAATAATTTCATTTACCAGCAATTCAGAATATCAGACCCACGTTAATGTAGTGGTGTCTAATAGACAGGGAATAAACCTTAATAACATTCTTGTCGTAGTTATACTTGATGTTCACTTAGACTGAAATGATTACTTACGGACAGGCATTTTGTGCTGTGTTTTCCTTTGCAAGATGAGAGCATTCAAGGTGCTTGATTTTACTGTTTTAGAATGTACAAGCGGCAGCCAATTTGCTCTGTTTTATACATCAGTAAGCATGTGATGGTCAGCAGATAATAGAACTTTATGGGCAAAGTCAGTTTCACAAAGGTCTGAAAATAACCAAATTATTTCAAACATTCTGGAAATTGCTTTTCTTTCTTTCTGAAGTATGTGGAAAATCTCTTAAAGATTACAAGGTTATTTTAGGCAAGTTGCATCTTTTTCCAGACAGTTGTCTGCTTGAAAACTACTGAGGCATTTGTTAAGGTGGGTACAATCAGAAAACTAGTTAGCTTGACCAAAGATTCCCTTTAAAAGTCTGTGCAGATCTGTCAGTACCAGGAGGAAGTTGAAATTGTGAATGCTCAGTACTCAGTGCTGTCCTGTGGCCAAGTTGTTCCCTTCTATTGAACCACTGCTCTGGTGGCTGAGCTCCTTGTCGGGCACTGGCAGGCAGAAGTTGTATGTTCACCACAGGGCCTGCTGGAAGCGAGGGCACAAACCAGCAGTCAGACTGGGCAGCCATCAACACTGCAGTGTGATATTTTTTTTTCTTTTAAATGGATCTCTAATTAGCTCTTGCTTAGCATGCTTGGGTCTGCATCAGAGCAGTCCTGACAAAAAAAACATTGAGAAATGTTTTGCTGATGCATGCTGGCATACTGGTAGAGTACAAGAGTTGGTTAGATGTTTTCAGAAAACCCTGATCTAATTAATGGAGTTCTAGAATCATTAAGGTTGGAAGAGACCACTAAGGACATCTAGTCCAACCATCAACCCAGCCCCGCCATGCCCGCTCACTCTGTCCCTCACTGCCGTATCTCCACATCTCTTGAACACCTCCAGGGACGGTGACTGCTCCTGGGCATATGTTTTAGGCAATAGCAGCTTAGTTTATATACAGTAAAGTGAGATGCCCCCAGCTATAAGCATCTTCTTGAATGCAGATATTTGTGTTACTGGTGAATGTAAATGAGTAACCTAATGATAGATGTTAAGTTAAGAGTGGTCTGCGGTCACCCTACTCTGTCCTTGGCCGAACTTTAACTGCTGCTATATGACAGTCATCAGAAAGTGCCATCTGAAGGTAGAGATTACTTCATGTCATGTTTTTAAAATGACAAGAAAATCCACTGCTTTCTAGGTGCATCCTGGAAGACTTCATGTAGTACATTAGTAACTGCTTGGTAGGACTGATGACTTTTTAAAGAATATTCAGTCAACACTGTCAGTATTATGACTATTTATAAATGTAAATAAAGCTGCTTCTGGATGCTTCAACAACAGTGCTGACAAAACACTGCTGCGTGTGACCCAGCTAGAAGACAGCGACACATTCCTTTGAAATTGAGTTATGTGTAATTCATGCTGCTGTTCTCTCTCAACTTGATTATTGTAATTCCTTTGTTTAGGCATGAGGCCACGCACCCAAGGGATCTGACTAGTGCAAAACACAGTAGCTGTCTGTGGTAGCCTGGCGGAACAGGGGGAACATGTTACTTTTGGCGTAGCCTGACTTTTCATAGGTGAATTTCTCTGCGAAATTTTCTCCTTTCCAGAGTCTATCCTGAGAGCTGGCTGTAATTATTTTGTAGAGGGGGTTTTCCTTCCCCATCCTGCTTTCCCCACCCATCACGTTCTGCTGAAGCGAGTGGCTGGGGACAGTAGGAAGCCATGGCTTTACCGGTGGTATTCACAACTAGATTCCTTAACTCTCAGGGAATTCTTTGTCAGCAGATAAGTGCTTTCCTTTTTTAGCTGCTGCATACAAGTGCAAAGCTCACTTGAAAACTTGCACTGTTTTTAATAGATAACAATAGGTAATAGAGAAGATAACATACATACATTTTCCAGAATTTAAGACGTTATTTGTAGGTGAACTCTTCACAAAAGAATGCTAAAAAGTTGATTTCTGTGCAATTCCATCTCTAAGCTCAAATGCTGTTTTGAGAGTTGAGGTGTTTAATTTTTTGGTCTGTCATAGCTTGGGAACCTACCAGAGACCAAACAAAGAAATATCCCAGAATAGTACCCTATAGGTATGAGGTGATTGCTTTTTTGTGTGAGTTTTTTTATTCTTGTTCATTTGTTTTGTGATGGTGGCTTTTTGGTTTGAGGATTTTTATATCTTTTTTTTTACATTACTTTTTATCATTATCATTATCTTTGTTTGCATAATCTTATAAAGCTGGAGTTAATTTCACATGTTTTAGCCATACTCCATATTCTTAGCTTTTTGGAATCCCCTTAATCTAACTTTAGAGGCAGTTAGGTATTTTAAAGCACTACAGCTTAGAGTCTTTATGGCAGTTACTGTTGTTGGTATCACATCTGAAATTCCACTTCATCCTCTTTACAAATATAAATGAACCCTAAATAACTCCCTGGTTTCTCAAATAAGTAAAGTATATTTGAAGCTCACACAGTCACTAGTATTCCTTTCTTTAAGGTATTAGTCTACATAAGAACTTGGGATGACTGTACCAGCAGATGCAGCCACGAGTGGGTGGGTTCCTCCTGCAGCTGTTCATTCCAGGATTCTCATTGTGCTGCTGTCTATTTTTTCATGTTCTTGTGTCTAAGAATGTTCTCCTGGTACTTGCATGGTATGTACTCCCGTACTCCAGCTGCAACTGAATTTTCACCCTATTGTTTTCACAATAGTGTGTTTTCTGCACAGTGTGGGTTTTGATAGGCACCTGCAAGGCTAAGGGTTAGAGTACTGGGGCTGTTGTTGCCAGCAGTAGCTGACCAGGACTGTTTGGTTTTTTGGTTTTTTTTTTTTTTTTTTTTTTTGTTAAACTTATGTTTATACGGGCATACCACTTGTCAAAGTATTATTTCATTTGCAACCCTTTAAGAATAAATATTTTGTCATAGCGTGCAAATTTTGTGCCATTTTGTAACAGAAGGATTTTTTGTACATGTGTGGGAGGGAAAATTATCCATATTCAGCAAATATTTAAAAAGATTTTGGCTAGGTGAAAGTTTTTGACCCATATTAGGAAGATTGGAATTATGACTCCTTCAGCAAATATAAATGATTTATATTCTGATTTTAAACAACAACAAAAAAAAACCAAACAGCTACCACAGTCAGCTATACAGCCTTAGTTAAGAAGTTAATTAACAATGTTCACTAGAGTAAAAATTTTAGAATAATTCTTGTTATTTTTTCTTTTTACTCATCCCATTTCCCCATTACTGCATCCTTATGGTTAGGGTAACGAATCAGCTGGGAGTTAAATATGTATTTGGTCATCTTCTGTGACTGACAAAAAACACATTTGATCGGGAATCTAATCCCTCACTGGCATAGTAGGGTATTTTCTTCCATTCTTCTAACATGATGTGCATTACATTTCTGGCCATTGTACTGTGTAAAGTTGGTATGAAACTACCAACTTAAATGTAGCTGGGACTTAGGTCTTCCCTATGAGGGCGGCAGAGACTTCATGGGATTGAGACTGGGTTGACACGTGAGACTGCTTGACAGCTGCTCTTCGTGTACATGAGAGCCTGGGTCCTTATCTTAACATCTTGATTAAAGCCATTGGTAACATCGTAAATAGTATAACACATGCATTACTCTCATATGAGTTTGTAATATATTTTGCTACTTATGAATAGAGCTGTTTACTTCTCATGAAGTAAGTGTTGCACGTTGCTTATAGACTGGAAATACCAGAAAAAAAACAGTATTTCTTTGGATTACACTTGAACCAGGTGCTAGAGTGTTTTTCTAATTATGAGATGTATAAACTCTTGTTTTAATTGCAAATTTATTGTGGAGAACGTCTTGGCCAAAATGAGAGGCTCAGTGGAAAAATCCATGGCCAGGCTAATACACCCCTGTGCAGCCCTGTGTTTAACGGTATTATTGCAATTTCAGCAACTGCTAATGTGAAAAAGGTATTAGAAAAGCATTTAATGTTATCAGAGGGGAATATTAATGCAAGTTATGGGTAGAAATGAGGAGGAAGCATCATTTTACCAATCTGCTCTTACCAGACAGCAGGCAAATGCCTTATGGACCACAGTTTGGTTTTCTATTCCAGCTCTTCAGATTCCAGCATACAGTTGACTCTCAACCAATTCGGATGCTGCCATACTTTTCCTGTTTTAAGAGATTAGAAGAGAGACTAATCTGTTAAGAAGGATTTAAAAATCAAAGATATTCAAATGAAAGTTAGTGAAGTTGTGATTACAAGTTGGAGTCTGCCTAACTCAGTGCAGTGCAGCAGTGTGTAGTAAAGTCTTCACCCAGACTTGTAACAATTTTTCCCCTTGGTGAATAGTCTCAAAGACAGATACTTATTGTTATGTACACTTTTTGACCTGTCATTCCAAGTCCATAGCAAATAAAACCATAACAACCACTGAAATAATAGTTAAGATATGTGGATTGTAGCACTTCAATTGATGAGTAAACCATTCCACTAAGTTGGCATGACGCCACTTGCTATGTAATAGCATTTTTTATAAAGTATTGCCATAGCAACAGATCTGGATGACATTGGGTAGCTGGTTGCCGCTGACTGCTGGAAATAAAACAGACTTTTAGCAACACATGTGTAATGTCTGAAGGTAAAGTAACCCAAAATAAATGCCTGTGCTCTACTGAGAATGCAGCATGGGGCACATCAAGCCAAAGTCTGACTTACTGGCTCATGAATTTAATCCTTCTGTGAAAGTGTTTCTATATAGAAAACAAAGCCATGTGTGCTAGCAATATGTGCTGCAGTTGACATCTGGGAATAAAATAAAGGAAAACTGACAGAGACTGTATTGCAGGTGATTTTAAGCATAAAACATCAGTTATTTTCAAAGCAACAAGAGTTCTAGTGCTATAGGAAGTGCTGCTGGATGTGTTGTTGCAGTGGAAAAGAGGAAGAAGGGGATACAGTGAAGATTAAAAACTTCTCTGCCTCTGCTGGAAAACCTTCAAGTAGAAAATAGCATGAGAACTAGACAATGAAACAAAATTCAAGTGAAGCTGAAGCCTGTTTTTTTATTAATAGCTTTAAAAAAAAAAATACTTCCTGATACTAAAACACTGAGCCTTTGTTACATAATGCAGCCAAGTTAAAACCTCAACAGAGAATTTAGATCAATATAGCAAAGTAGTATATTTAGGAAGAAAGATCTTCGGAGGTTTATCAAAGAAAAAAGCAAAACCCCTGGGAAACTTTTTTCTGTGCCTATTTACGCAGATGATGTTCTTAAGTCCACTTTAAAGACAGAAAAAATACACTCATGCGTGTATATTAGCAGGTCAGAGAAGTGTATGTTCTCATAGTAATACAATGTTGTGCCTTCCAAAAGAAGTACTACATGAAAGTGTACATAAAATATGCTTAAAAGACTTGAAGCTGTTAAGCTCTCAGAAAATTTCGTTTACCTTTTTTCTTCTTTTTTAATTTGTTTTAAAGATAAAAATACAGACATTACTGTAAAGGACAACACAGATGATTTTTGCCTTCGAGATACATTAAGCATTGCATCGACTGACTCCTTTGTTTCTACAGCTGAGGTAAGACTCTTGAAGATTGCTTCTTGAAAGATTAATGGATCTATTTGAACAGTGAAAATAATATTTTTTTCAAATTATTTTAAGAAAAGCATGTTGTCTTATGGAGAAAGAAAAATAAACAAACAAGCCTTGTCTTACTTACTTGTAACCAGCTTCCTAGTAGCTGGGGTAATGAAATTGGAACCAGTTTGCTTATTATCTATTTCTTGGTGGCTTTTTTGAGGGAGGAAGGGGGGTTGGAAGAAGGAGGAAGGAACATGGTTACTTGGCAGTATGTTTTCGTAAGTCCTTCAAAAAAAGTAGTTGCTTTTAAAAGCATCTCAGATTTTTGTGATTGGAGAGGTGTAACCAGTTGGAGGCTATAGTAAATCCTCTTTCCATGAATTACATTTTTCCATTTTCTTCTTCTATTTTCTTAGATAATATAAATATGTATGAAGCAGTCTTTGCCTTTTTTGGAGTCTTTTCTTTCTTTTTATAAGAAATTATTAGTAATTGATAGCTATTATTTTAGTATGTTGTATACTTCATCCGATTTCCTCTCATCTTCTCAGATAAGACTGCAAAGGATACATAAAGAAATAATCTTTGGATAAGAGGATATTGCCTGTTAGCTCTAATCTGCTACAGGTCCCTTGGAGTATTTGAAAGAATTTAATATACAGTGTTGAGTGAGGAACATCTCACTTTATAGTCTCTCATGAGCTGAAGTGATTTTGAATAGCACTCTTCTCCAAATTACAGGGAAAGCAATTGGTCTCTAGGTATATTCTGTGCTAGATATTACTATCATATATGCACTACAAATAAGCTACTAAACTCATTTGTTAAAAGAGAGAAAATTGCATATGTGTGCTTTGCAATTATTTTTGCAGGTATGTGAAGATCAGAACAATCCAGTGTACTCATTTATGTTGCTTTACTTAAAAAAAATAAAATAAATAAAAATAAAAATAAATAGGATGCATCACTTTCAGGGAATGATCATCCAGTAGATGAATTGTGTCAGTATTTGCTAAAGAAATGTTTGAGTTAGAATGTGCAGCAGCCTTAGACCTTTCTCTTGTCTTCGCTTATCCTAAAAATAGTCTCCATGTTTTGATACCTCCAAGCCTCTTCCGTCAACTCTTAGTTATCAGAAGGAAGTTATGATGATGTTCTCTGCCTTTTCATCTGTTCTAGCCTTTCCTAATAGAACATGCTCTCTGATGTCCTCTGTCCAATTTTCCTGAGGAATTTTAATAGATTTTCAGCTGCTAGGAGGAATCCTGAAGATTAACAAAACCAGAAACAGATTGAAGTTTGATGCTGTTCAAATTGGAACACCACCAAACTTCTGGATTAAATACGGGCCTCTAAGCTTGAGCTACAGAGCTGGTTAGCTCTGTAGTAGTAGCGTACTGAGGCATCGTTGCATAGTAAAAGTCAGTGCTAGCTATCTTCTCCTAGGAATATGTTGCCCTGATGTAAAAGTTAAAGGGGTAATTACTACTTCTCAGTCTATTTCAGCTAGTGGTAGAGAACAGTGATCACTTAGAAGTAACTTGATTAGAATTGATATACTGGATTTTTTATTCTAGACACGATGGTGTTATGTAGATTCTTCTTGCTTATCAACTCCTCACGTATTGTTCTTGCAGATGCAAAGAAGTTTCAGGTTAAGGGGCTGAGTTTCTTTCAGCTTTCAATTTTTTTTTTTTGCAAATAGGCATTTGTTCTTTCATCCTATATTCCCTGATTGCAGTTACAATTTTAGTAACCATCCCAAACTGCCTTTGCCGATAGAAATGTTTATCTGAAATTCATAGACAGCAATAAATGCATGTACATTTTTGCCCTACTGGAATCATCAGTAATTTCACCTTCTGGGAAATTACATAGTAGTAGAGTTTTTTCTGGTCACATCATGCCACAGGTTGTATTGGCAGTTACTCATTTTCCTTCTGCATTGCATCCTGTCCGCAGTAGCAATACTAAGTATTTGCTGTGGCTCTAGTTTTAGAGACTGGAAGCTATTTCCCTGTTTCTGTGCTGATACAAGTCAAATATAGTTCACTGCCCTCAGGAGGAATACAAGCAAAGACATGGAGAATCCTAAAACAAAACACAGGTAGATATTTTGTTGCAAATTGATATGTATACTGCTTAGGAAGTAGCAGGTTATTGTGCTGCATCATATTAGGACAAAACGCAGGAGGATAGTTCTCAGTAAAAGAAATGTACAAAACTGGGACAGTTGGCAAGGATTAAAGCACATCCCCTTTTGATGAACACTACAGTAGCAGTAGGGTATGCTAAAATTTCATCTTGGCTATGACTGAGACTCGAGAGGATTCTGAGGATCTCGTACTTGATCACTTCTCATAGAAAACTGTGCCAGTCCTGACACCTGCAATATACAGGTGCTCAAATCCTCATAAAGATGCCATCCCCAAACCCATCCAGACTTCTGTTCCTAAACACATATAGGCCTCTCAGAAGCACTGCAGAAGGGATGGTAAGCATAACTATTTGCCTGAAGTTATTGATACTGTTCACTTACTGTGATAAATAACGGTGTTTTCTTCCTCATTTGAGACCGTCTGCCATCAGCTTGCATTTATGAGAGCAAGGATCCTTTTCATATTCTTGTGCTCTCACCTACTGCGTGATCAAAATAGCTGCCTCCTTTGGCAAGTGTACAACAGTGAGTGTGCCAGAAAAAGGTCTCCACCCTCTCTTTCCTGGCTTCTTTTCCATTTTTCTTCTTTTCCTGTCTCCCTGACAGTGAATTTCATTGCTGCCTCTCCATTGTTGGTACACTTGTGTTTATGCTGTCTTACTTTCATATGTTGATTACAACTGAATTTGTAGTTCTATTAGGAGATAAACTTTGCTTTGTTTGTGGAAATGTTAGCTCAACGCAGAGCTTAGGAAATTTTTAAGACTTGTGAGAAAATCCTTAGCTGTGCTTTCCCTGTCCGCAAAGGGACATTTTATGAAAGTTGTCTTCTTCACTTCAAATCTGTTAAAAACAAAGTTGTGCAGGAAGCAACAGGCTCTGATAACAGGGAAAGAATACCAGTTTCCGTATGTCTAAACCTGTTTATAAATGGCACAGAAACCTTCAAATTGTCTAAGACGGAATTTTAGATCCAGAAGATGCTCCAAAAGTGCTCTGTCACTGAAAGGTAGCATTGCCTTTTTCCTGGTTTCCCAACAGCAGTTTTATTCCTTTCCTAAAATAGAGAATACCGGAGGGAATGGCATTAGCAAATACAGTAATGTATATTCCTATAGCATTTATTAATGACTTTTCTTTCCTTTTTCATTACAAAAATTCAAGATGTGCCTTCCTGTTTTCTGACTGACTTCAGAATTGTGACTATTATTGCTAATCTGATCTTCTCAGGACTCATCATTCTCATCCTGGTCATTCTTCACATGTTCATTTAGTCCATCCAATTTCATATGGATTATTGCTTTATCTCAAAACATGTCTTGCAGTCTAGCATGCTCTCCATAGCACACTGTGAAGAACTATGTATTTTAACAACTTCATAAAAGATATGGAGAAAGGGAGGGAAGAATTCATGCCCAAAGTCACTCCTACCACTACCTGTAATACTGTGTCTTTAAAGAGCCTTTATCTGAAGTGCCTTGAACCACTGCCTACTGATTTGAGCAGACTGGAAAGATTTCATGCTATTCAATGAAACTCAGTATCCAGTGGAATTTGTAGCTAGCCATTTTTTGATGTCCTGTAAATAGGAGTTGTCTATATTATTTACATCTTTCTACTCCTTAGTCTGTCTTTGGGTTTTCTTGCTCTAAAAAATGTCTATGAGTTCATGTTAATCTGTATAATAAGCACAGAATGAAAACACCCAATAATGAAAACCTTTCTGGGAGCCTGTAGTACAACACCTGCAGTTTGCGCTTCATGCAGTACACTTTGTGACTAGCATATGTGTTGACCAGGGAAACAAAAACAACGGTGGGAGGAAGTTTTTACTTCCACCTTCCTGAAGATATTCATGATGTAATTTTCCTGCATTTTCAGTGTCTTTACAACTTTCTTTGTTTTCTTTGAGCCACATTGAGATTCATTAGATTTAACTAGTGAAAATCAAAACAGATGCAGTTTTTATTAATTAAACTTTTGAAAGTTGAAACCTAAAGCAATAGATCTCAAATTTTAAAAGGCATGAAATTACAGCCCTACTAATAGTACGGTGCCCCGCTTTTGTTTACTAGTTCAGTGTAGCCCCCTCTTTTTTTTTTTTTTTTTTTTAAGCTAGTACAGAAAAGGATACAAGTTTCTTAAAAGATCAGAAAAAACTTTGGCAAGTTCTTTAATGAATGTTACTTATTCTTTTCCCAGCTTACAGAGCACAGAGAAGTTCGTAATACCTATGGCCTAGATTCCCTTTGCCATTGTCCACTGTACGAAGAAGCAATGCACTTAGCAGAAGAAGGCAAAATTTATTCACGAGTGTTAAGGTATTAATGTATTGATTTGTCTACGTAATAATTTGCAAGAAAATGAAAAAATAAAGTTAAATATTCTATGCAGATTACAGGATTCTCATACTAGGTATCTTTTAGTTGAATTTTCTTGAGCTTCTTTATTTGATGTCTTTGAATTTATTTTTTTTCATAGGACTGAAATGTTTGAATGTCTTGGAGACAGCGACTTCCTTGCTAAGCTTCATTGTATTCGGCAAGCTTTTCAGGTAAGTAGAAAGCAAAGGGATCTGTCTTCTTGAGCCGAAGACATGTGACATTGAAATGCCACTATCAATGCTGTACTTGTGCAAATGTTTTAATAATATATCCCATAATTAACCATATTCTTAATTATTCCTATAATTTCTAAATTTCTGTAATTCTAAAATGAGGCATCCCAATCTTGTGATTAACAAAATTTGGAATCTTTGCACCAAAGATCTCTTGGGAACTTGCCTACTATGTTAGTGGTTAAAATAAAGAAAACTATTTAATTTGATCAAAAAAATTAAAAGTCACTTGCTATACTCTGTGAGTGAATATGTCTATATTTTCTAAAACCTTTTCTAGATAATTCTTTCAGAAACAGCAAACAGAATATTTCTTGCTGAAAGTGGAAGAAAAATTTTATCTGCCCTAATTGTGAGAGCACGAAAGGTAAAAGCCTTTTTTAACTGATGTTTCACTGCTAAAGTAACTTCTCCCATAATTCACTTATAATGTAAATAAACCATCTCCTGTGTTAGGTTTGCTTGACATTCATTGCTTTTACTTTGCAGAATCCAAAGAAATTTGAAGATGTCTTTGATGAAATGATATATTTCTTGGAACAAACAGATCACTGGGATAAGACTGAAATGGAACTTGCTGCTAGAGGAGTGAGTGTGACTCTCTGAAGTGTTTTTACCCTCAATTATGCCAACTGTAGCAGCCAAAAATAATTGTTTATAGTTCAGAATTGTGGGAAACTCAACTCTGTCATGCCTAATATTCCTGACTTAAAGAAATGGCATCCACCACTATATGTTAGTACCAGAAAGCATTTCAATTTTTTTCTGCTACTCTTTACATCTGCGTGTTAAAATGGAGTTAGAATGTGATGCATGTTGAATTCCACTGCTGAATGAGAAACTAAGTTACTTAGACCATGTTCTGATTTAATATAGGTGAAAAACTTGAATTTTTATGATGTTGTTCTGGACTTCATACTGATGGATTCATTTGAAGATTTGGAAAATCCACCAATATCTATACAGAATGTAGTAAACAACCGCTGGCTAAATTCCTCTTTTAAAGAAACGGTAAGTATTTGTTATTTTCATAATCATGATGATGTTGTAGTACATTACAATAAGTAGATGCTATGATGAATATAACATTGGTGTGAGCATTCTGATATAAAATTCTGGATATGCTGAAATCATTCTTCTGGTGATCAATGCTTTATATCATTCGAGCAGAATGCAAGAATGAGAATAAATTCATCAACTCCATAATGAAAACCATGTATATCATCCTGATAAAAGCATTTAATTTTGAAATAAAGACTCTACACCCTCCTTCAGTGTAAAGTCTAATTCAGCTTCCTCTACAATATACATATACTGAATATACACCTGAAGTATCTTCAGCAAAAATATTGTATTATCGCTTCTTTTTTTAATCATAACTTAAAAGCTACCACTCTGCCAAAAACATATAGGATGACTGAATACTCTGCAGAGAATGCTTTAGCCTATCCTGCAAAAATAAGTTTGCTCTGAGGAAGTAAAATTTTACAGGGGAATTTTCTGTTAGCCCCATCTTAGATATTAGATCCAGATTTTGGTACATATAACAGAGAGCTAACAGTAAGACACAAACAGTTCCAGGTACAAGTAAATGAATACAGTACCATTTTCTTTTTTTCTTTTTTCTTTCTTTTTTTTGAGAATAGTAAATTATCTTCAAGTACTAGTGGAGAATCAGATGAGGATAGAATTCTGTTAGAAGCTATGAGGGGTGGGAAAAGATGAATTCTGATATGTGTATATTGTATTATACAGACCCATATTTGGACAAAACTACTTGGCTGAATCTGAAGCTATTGCAGGAATGTTTTTGCTACAAGTAAAAAGGACATTACAATGTGTTCACATGCTGTTTAGTATCTAAAATAGTTACTGATGTCTGAGCACACTCTCTGGTATATAACAGACTGGTCCTCAGATAAATTGAGTAGATGTTGCTAACTGTTCAACTGTAAAAACCAGTCAAGAGTGTCAAATCACATTTGAATTAATCTAAGGAAAGTGTAACAAAGATTCCAAAACAACAAATAGGAACATTATATAAAACCAGTTGTTTATGTCAGCTGATATTTTTTAGTTGAAAACTTTGTGTTATCACAAGATTGAAACTAGAAAACTGTATAGAAATTATAACATTCTGCACATCAATACTTTTTAGATGAAAATTTTTATAATTGCTAATGGTTTCGGCTTTTTTTTTTTTTTTGTCATTTAGGCTGTGGCTTCAAGCTGTTGGTCAGTACTGAAGCAGAAAAGACAGCAAATGAAGGTAAGTTGCTTTGCAAGTTATATATACCAAAGTTACTCTAAAGAATATAAAGTTCTGCCTTGTAGCTTCGGACAAATTAATTAGAGGTCAACCCTTAATCCTGTAGACATATTAGTTTAAACAAGTCTACCACTTGAAGAAGTTTAGCTCCTGGGGCCCTACTACAAATTTTTTAGCAAAAAGTCTTCCCTGAAAAATTCTCAAGCCAATTTAGGTCAAAAACGTAGTGTGACAGCAGGACCGCCAATTTCTGGGTCCACACATGTACTTCAATTTTTGTAGACCAGGGTTGCTGATTAGGGACATTCTCAACCCCATGTCTCTGCACCATCTCCACAGCTAACTATAACTCCGTCCCGTTTCTTTACCTACATATAGCTGCACTGCCCTCAAGGACTGCAGGAGCTCAGCTGCAGCCTCCCTCAGTGCCCTTTGGCATCCTGGCTTTCATGGAAGAAACTCTGCAGACTGTGAAGCAGTACTCCTCTGTGCCAGCAGCTCCACTTTGTTTGCTTCTAGGGGCTTTTATAAGACCTGGAAGGCAAATGCCCCCATCTCTAATACCCAGTTCATAAGCAGAGTTGAGCTTTGCTGCTGGACATCCATAGCCATGGGAAGTGATTTTGCATACCACAGCTGAGGAAGCCCTACTCTAGTGATTCAAAACTGTGTGCCTGGACAAAAAGGACCTAAAAAAAAAAAAAAATCAGGAAACAATTAAACTGTTGTATTTGAGTGTCTTCAGGGGAAGAGCCTATTATTAGCAAAGCTTTTAACGTTATGGAGAATGGGATAACTGGAACCAGTATTTAGATCTGTACTTTATTCCTAACTTCCAATAGCAGAAGTTAATTTTTAGAATGGTATTTAAAGAAGATATTTTAATTTCCTGACAGCTTCAAATGCAGTTTTCTTACTTTTTACAAGATTCAGCTGTATGCAGTACAGGATCTCAAACAGGAGTAACTGAATAAACGTATCCGATCTGTCATGTGGGAGATCACAGTAGGTTGGTCATGAACTTTTTGGCCTTATGCCTAATAATACAAAATACCAGTGAAGTTTAAAACAAACAAACAAACCAACACCGCCACTTCTCTAAAACAAGAGTTGCTTGGTAGAGTTACCTATAATGTAAAGGCGTTCAGGTTGCCACAACTCTGCAGTAGCTGGTTTTTTGGGCCTTTTTAATGACACGATTTTATATAATAGGGTTTTATATTAAATGCACTGTGTAACTTTTGTCTCCAACTTTTACATCCCCAGGTACCTGATGGATTTTTTGCTCATTTCTATGCTGTATGTGAACATATCAGCCCTGTTTTGGCATGGGGTTTTTTGGGTCCTAGAAATTCTCTTTATGACTTATGCTGCTTCTTCAAGGTTTGCACCTTTTTCTTAACTACCGCTTATCTTAACTTAAATAAAAACCCTACAGAGAAAGGAAATGAAGATCTTGCTTATAGGCACGCGTTTGCATTTTCCTAAAATTAAAGCTAACGGTAATAAATCGTGAAAATATTTACTTTAGTACTGACAAAGGTTTTTAGGCCTAGAACTGTTCTGCGAAGTGTATTTTAGTGCACTTATATCTCTGCACTGAAAGAATACGTAAATGGATGGTTTTGTGAAATGTGTACAAGAAATAGGTAACATTGCATGCTTTTTCTTTTTTCCTTCTTGTAAGTAAATACAAGTTTTTTCCTTTTTTTGCCCACTAGGATCAAGTGCTTTTCTTCCTCAAAGACATCTTTGACTTCGAAAAGGTGCGATACTCAACTATGGAGAGTTTGGCTGAAGACCTTATGCAATTATTAATCCGACGCACTGAACTTTTAATGGCCTATCTTGGAGCAGATTCACTGAGACATGCCAGTGCTTGTGTAAGTGGTCATGGGCAAGTCATGACCAGTGGGCTCTTAGAAGCAAAGGTACAGTAAGCTTAAAATCCATGAGATATGGAGTGCACTTTGACATACTCCTTCCCACCTTTCTAACCCCAAAGCTTTCATTGCTGTTAATGAGCAAACATCTGAAAATGTACCATGTTGCTAAGTAAGGAAAAGGACTCAGGGAGGACACCCATCTACGAAAAGAACTGGTGAGCATATTATTGTATATATCTAAATTAAATTCACAGCTCAGCTGACATCATATTTATATTTAATGTATCCCAAAGCTTTTTTTTCTGTAATATTTTGGTAAAGTTTATTTATGAAATACTGTACTTTTGCCACAGATAATTTAAGTGGAACTGATGGAGTTGTTTCATGTAAAGGCTTATAGTGCAAAATGTTCACTATGGAGTCTCAAAGTCATTATGTGTCTAGACCAAGGAGGTATCTCAGTGGGGGTATATGCAGTCTCTGATTCATGTGACACGTGCAATAAAGTAATCACAGTCACAAAACTGAACATGTTGCCACTGCCCTGAAGTTACGTTCGTGTGGGTGTAAGCAGTCATTTTGTACTACAGTATAACAAGAGTGATGCAGGCACCATTTGGGCAGTAATGACTTCCAGTATGCATTTTTTGCTTTATTTTTTGTGCGATATCTAATAATCATGAAGGTGTTTGCGTGAGACCAGTTATTTATATCCAAACAACTATGCTAGTTTCACCATTTTTTTTTCTTTGTTAAAGCTGTAAAGACGTTAAATGGTGGAGATGGATATAATTCTTAGTTCTTATGTAATATTTCAAAATATATTTTTAAATCATGAGAATTTTTTAATCATGAAACAGAATCAAGGGCAGTTTTTTATAATTAAAAGCATTTACGTCTTCCTGCCTTCCTTGTAGGAGGTCGATTATCTATTTAGGATGAAATTTGGTGATTTTGACCATAAATGTGCACATGCAGGAGTGTGGTGGCTCAGAATATGGAAAACTTAACTGTAGATAGGAGGCAACCCAGTAATGAGGCATGAGAAAATGTGCAGCAACATTTTGACTGTGCTAGAGCTAATAATGATCTGGAGTCTTGAATTCCTATAAACTGAAACAATGTTTCCTGGTTAGCTTTTAAACTACATTGATGTGTTCTTGGCCACACAAAGCCAGCCTACAAGAATCCAGCCTGTGTTAAGTAATTAATAAGACTAATTACACACTAATTCTAAACATTCAGATATTCAGGAGCATGTTGTTGTAATGTAGCATACTGAAACAAACTTGGATTAGAAACATTTCAACTGCTGTTGCACACATAGCCCAAACTGATGGTACTTGAAGATGAGGACCAGTGTCAGTCCATAGGTTTTACTGACGCCAACATTTTGTTGTGTTCATTTGATAAAGACTATGAAAAAGTGTCATTTGACTTGTGTGAAATGCCAACTGATTATAGTTTATTAAAAAAAAAAAAAGTATAATTCTATGTGTAATAAAACAGAAGTTCCAAATGCTGCTGTTGCCCTGTTTCCACCATTCAAGTTGCTGAACTTGGCACTCTGCTGTACTTTTTTTCTCAGTGGATAATGTCTGCAATACCAGAATGTGAAGTTTTTGTCACCCTTCTCATTTAGCTTAGGCATACTTATCTCCTCTCATCATAGTGCTCAAAAATACCTGTATGTTGGCAGCTTTCTGCAGTCTGTGAATGAAATTATATTGAACTATAAGGTGTCAAACTGGACTCAGAATCAGTAGGGGGTAAATGGCATATTCCACAGCAAATATACCACCTGGGCACTTCGTGTGTCACAGGAAGCTGTGGTGTGTCTCGTCCAATAAAATGTTGAGAAAATGATACCTTAGCATTCATCGCAGAAAAGCAGAAATGCACATTTTTACAGAAGTAAATACCTATCTAAGTGACCAACTTTTGTATTTATAAAATGCTCCTGAAGAGAAGTACAACCCAAATGTTATTCAGCAGTGTTGATATGAGGTTCTTTCCAAAGGATTTAGATCTGTGGTCTTCTGTCAGAAATGAAAGAATTTTTTTTAAACGGTGTGTTATCCCAAAACATTTAGAAAATGGTTAATTACCTGATATTTTTGGTTCAAACCAATGTATCCCTTCAGGTCAGGAATGCTTCCATGACATCACAGAGCCCTCAGAAGTCCATAGAATCGGGTCAGAAATGAGGCTGATATTTCCTATCCAGAATAAGAATTACAGCGTCTGCTTGCAGAGAGGTATCAACAACAGATATTTCTTTCAGATTTTGGCTTCTCTTTATGTGAACTTTCTGAATAAAAGAAATCAAGGAAGAAAGAAATAGGGGAGGAAAGAGAGAAGAAGGGAGGGAGGGGGAAAAAGAGAGGAACAGAGAAATGTGTGAGAGCAGATATCTTCGGAACCTTTTAGACCTTTTCCCCAAAAGTATTTGCATATTCTGCCCTTCCTAACTCCGAAAGCAGAGCTATGAATTTAAGCGGGAGGGAGCTGCCTTCTTGCTGAGGTTTATACAGCTGAGCTCAAAGGGACATAAGGAATATCTGTTGATAATTGCCATGTAGCTGAAGAATACCAAGTCTGCCACCTTTGAAAACTCAAGTGCCAGAGCTGCGCCAAAGCAGTGATGAGATGATGTGGCTTTATTGAATTCATAATTGAAGTAAGAATTTAGTTCATAACCTCTTTTTAAATAGTTTTGAATGCTACTTTCTGTGCTCATAAGGGCAAGCTAAATTTAAAAGCCATCCACTTCTGTCATAACTACAGCTCGGAAATGTTGAATGTGTAAGGATCATATAAGAATCAAGAATTTATATCATTTGCAGTTTGGTTGTAATAATCATCTCACTTTTAATGCGTTCTTAATGGTTATTATACTTCACTTTTGTAGTCCTTTGGTTTCTATCAAACTAAATGTGTCAAATCAAGTGCTTGAGTAAGCATATCTGTGAACTTCCTATTGCCGAAATGAACTGCAGTTGTGTTACTAAATAAAATAATACTGTGACATTACTTGTTTGGATAACTGTCTAAAACTTGAGTTTGCACAATTCTTGACATCTAATGTAAAAATATTTAATATGGAAGCAGTTTTAATACCTGTTAGCCATCTTGACATTTAAATTTGCTTCTTAGAATCCAGCAAAAATATTACAGTATTAAATACATGAGAAAAAGGAATGGAGTGGGATCAGCTGTCCAGTTTAAATTGATTTTGTAGACCTGTTTCATTCTGCTTCTATTAACTAGTCCACGGCAGTGATAAATTTTCAACACACTGGCCAGCGATGCGCCGAAAGCTGAAGAGTGGAGTTTCCAGCCCTGGAAGTCAAACAAGTGACTCAATTGGACACCTTAATCAAGGAAGACAACCCTGCCCGAGGGTTGTGGCTGCAGACACAGTACGTTTCAAAGGTGTGACAAAGGCAGCGGCTGATCTGCTGCTGAGATCTCTGCCTAATCAGTATGGTTTAATTGCATTCTTCTATTTCTGTTAAGTTATCTCTTTTCTTGGTTTTAGGAGCTGTGGGTTTTTTTTTTCTTCTTTTTTTCCTGGGTTTATGTCCAAACAGTACCACTCCAGTGAGCTCTGGCTGTGAACTAAGGCTTCCCTGGGAGGCAGGTAATGAAACACAGAAGTTAAGGAAGGTGTACGATCCTCACTGCTGCAGAACAGCAGTGCGTACATGGTTTGATATGAGCAAATTTGAGTGTATGTATGTCGGCTGAAAGCTGTTGACTGAATGCCTGCCCCTAGCTGAATGCGTGTGCCCTGACTTGGGCAGTACTACTATTCTGAGCATAGCACTGGGGGAAAGTTCTGCGCTGTCCTTCGAAATACATTTTGTGTTTTAGTGTTGATATCTGTTGCTCAGATTGGCAAAGGCTGAGGGCGTGTGGTTATCATCCCCGTGTCTGTGGTTCTGGCTGCCCCTTGGCTCCAGTCTGGCAGACAAAATACAAGGGAGTGAGGAAGGAGAAAGTTCTCCTGCACTGAGGCCCGTGCAATTGGAAAGGTAGGAAACAAGGGGGGAAAGGAATGCATTCAGATGTAATAAAACCACGCTTCTGCTTGTGCTTAGTGAAGTTTCCAGAGCAAGGCGCTGCTTTAGGCTGAACGCGCCCTGGGTTCTGGCACGGGCCGGATTCCTCTCCGCTCCGTCAGCTAACTGTCACAGCACTATTATTAGGCGATTGCTCCGCGTGTGCCATAAAGCGGCCGAGGAGCTGACGGCGGCAGGTTATAAAGCCGCCCCGCTCGCGGAGCATGAAGCAGCCGCTGCCAGCAGCGCTCTGCAGCCGGGAGCCGCGCCGGGGGTGAGTGCGCCGTGCGGGGCGCGGGGCTCCCTGCGGCGGGGACCTGGGACGGGGCGCGAACCTCGGCCGGGCCCGGGGCTCTCCCGCGGCCGGGAATGCGCAGCCCCCCTCCCCGGTTATTTATAGCTCCGTGGTGCTTACAGCCCAAAATAAGCCCGTTGGCCGGGGCGGCTGCGAGGGGGGTGGGGTGTGAGCTGGCGGGGCGGCCGGGCCGAGCCCCCCGCCGCGCCGAGGG